>NC_053028.1:524024285-524090590 GCF_003073215.2 Triticum urartu | reverse complement strand
ACCCGACCCTCCTCCTCCCCTTCCCCTCCTCCTCCTCCCGTTGCCCCCCGCCTGCGCCGGGGATGATGGCCCCTTCTCTGTATCGCAAGGCAAGGTCTTCGGCACCTCTACGACACTGACGCCTCCACCGTCTAGGGCATCTGCACCTTCTTCCACCTCCGGCCACCGCGGCCTCACCGTCGATCCCCGCACGAGCTCGCCATCGTCTTCCTCTCGGTGAGCTGCACCGGTTCCCCTCCCCCCCCCCTTCTGTTAACTGAACATTGTTAGGTTTAGGTTCTGCTAACTGAAAAAGTTTAGATTCAGAAACATTGTTGGACTGATATGAAGTTTGTTGAACAGAGCAATCTACACCTGTAATTTCTACTGTTATGCCTCTGTTGATTGTGATCTCTGCACATGTTTAATGTCTATGCTGTTGTGCGGCTGTTATGTGTGTCTATGTCGGTGAGCTTGTGTTATGCACTTTTGCGTTTTGATGTCCCCCTTACCTTAGTTTTTTCATCTCACTGGTCCTTTTCATTGTATTGGTCCTTTTCATTTTTTTCAAAGAGGCCCCGAGTTCTCTCTTCACTTGTGTGGTGATTGTCTTGGTCCTTTTCATT
Source organism: Triticum urartu (assembly GCF_003073215.2). Taxonomy (NCBI): domain Eukaryota; kingdom Viridiplantae; phylum Streptophyta; class Magnoliopsida; order Poales; family Poaceae; genus Triticum; species Triticum urartu. The sequence goes on along the minus strand of NC_053028.1, from coordinate 524,089,985 downwards.
TTTGTCATGGCATTCTTGAGGTGTTGATGTGTCTGAGGGCATGAACCATGATCAAGTTGAGTTCAGATTTCATTAGATTAGATGGATTATCATGCCTTGTGTCCTGATAGTTGGATATTTGAGTAGTATTGTCAACAGTAATAACTTCTACATGTTCGCATTGCTTCCAAGAGTAACAGCAGGTGCTTATGACACCTTTAGGAGATCTACTCATCTCTAATCATGCTACTCAAGGATAGGAACCGTAGGCATCTCTATATATTTTTTCAGTGTCCTTTATTGGTGGTTCTATGATGTAGTCCAGATGAAACCAATTGCATGCATTGAGAAATAGAGTATTAAAACAGGACTTGACATGGTTTTCCACTTAGCTATCTGAATTGAGAAAAAACATAGCTTTTGCGGTCTCTGAGGCAAAACTTGCTACTCCATATACAACTAATACTACTACTAGACAAGATACTACTCCATATACTACTAATACTACTACTGTATTTCATTTCAAAGTTCAAAATGCTGGTACTGAGATTTTCATTTCCAATGAGTGATGTTTTTCCTAGCAGTAGAAAAAACATAGCAACTTCTCTGTTTTTATAAAGTTGTTCTTATATGGGTGAAACTTCACTTGTTTTTAGGCTAGTGCAGGGTGTTGCTTCTTCTGCATGGGCCAACTATGTCACAAATAAATTGTTCCTTCGTCTGTATTTGACAAGTAATGACTTTTAAAGATGATGATCATCTTGCTAGTTTGCTGGGTTTTGTCTCCGACCATTGTGTCGTGATGAATTTGCAGGTACCCCGAGAGGCCCTTGAGTTTGCCGGAATGTCGATGACTATCAAGATGATGATCGTATGACTTGTTATGAATAACGAGTAGAAGTTGTATGATGATGATTAGTAGGACTTCTTAGGATTAGTATTACTTCCGACAAACTCGATACTCGTGGTCTCGAGACTTGTAATGTTTTATCTTTGTTTGTTCTTTTCAATTCGGAGACTAATATGATGAATTGTATTCAGAGACTAATCTTCTATTGTATTCGATGAATCTGCTGTTGCTATGTGCTACTATCTATATTCAGTCAAATAATATATTTTGTAACCTGTGCAAAAATCAGAAAAGTAAAAAAAATAAAACCTAATATTCATACTAATGGCGCATCACTACAGAGTGCGCCATTAGTATGCCAAGTATACTAATGGTGCATCCATCCGCAGTGCGCCATTAGTGTGCCAAAGCACATGGTTAAGTATGGCCCTGGGAGGCATACTAATGGCGCATGGTATTATATACTAATGGTGCACTGGGTGGTGCGCCATTAGTATACCAGATACTAATGGCGCACATGTGGTGCGCCATTAGTAATAAATACTAGTGGCGTGATACTAATGGCGCACCAGTGATGCGCCATTAGTAAGCCTTTTCCTATTAGTGGGGACTTGCCGGCCCCCGTGGATTTTTAATCAATCCCCGGGCCAGTGCTCCTCTGAGTGTTGGTCCAAACCGGGCAATGTCTGGCGCCCCTTGGGCAACCAGGGTCTTAGCCAACACAAAGTCTTGCCCATCTGGTGTGCCCTGAGAACGAGATATGCGCAGCTCCTATCAGGATTTCTCGGTGCATCGGGATGTCTTGCTGTTTTTGTTTTACCATTGTCGAAATGTCTTGTGCACCGGGATTCCGAGTCTGATCGGGTGTCTCGTGATGGAGGATTGTCTCCACGGATCATGAGCTTGTTATGGGCTAAGTTGGGACACCCCTGCAGGGTTTAAACTTTCGAGAGCCGTGCCCGCGGTTATGTGGTAGATGGGAAGTTCTTAATATCCGGTTATAGAAGACTTGAAGTTGACTCAATTAAAATACACCAACCGCGTTGCGTAACCATGATTGTCTCTTTTCGGGGAAGTTCGAGAAGAGAACACGGTTGGGTTATGTTTGACCGTAAGTAGTTTAGGATCACTTATTGATCGTTACTAGATTGTGACCGTTGCGTAGTTTCTCACCTTACTCTTGTATTCGTAAGTTAGCCACCATACTTTGCTTAGTCGCTGCTGCAACCTCACCACCTGACCCCTTCCTTACCCATTAAGCTTTGCTAGTCTTGATACCCATGGTAATGGGATTGCCGAGTCCTCATGGCTCTCAGATTACTACAACACTAGTTGCAAGTACAGTTAATGCGATGATCATGACATGAGAGCGATGTTTTGATTGTCTTGGAGTTCTTATTCTTCATCGATCTTGGGATAGGTTTCTGGTTGGCAGCCTGGGCTAGCAGGGTGGATGTCGTTTGAGCTTTTGTTTGTGTTTCGTCTGTAGCCAGATGTTGTTCTATGTATTGATGTATTCTTGCGGCATTTGTATGCCTTGTATGTATCGCCAACTATTTTATGTAATGGTTTGATGTAATGATATCCACCTTGCAAAAGCGTGTCACTATGCGGTTCTATCCTTGGTGGGACCTTCGAATCTATTTAGGATAGTGTCGCATATTGGGAATGACACCATACCAAGTTTCATGATTTCCAGGCGAGTTTTGGATTTACATGAATTTAAAAACCAAGTTTCTCGATGTTCTCGGCCGAGTCACGATGCCCAGATGTTTGAATTTCATTCCCATTTCTTGCATGGGACCTAGAAATTCACCCAAGGACACACATGTGATTTTTCAACCAACTTTGGTGCACCGGAGCATGTGCTTGGAGTTCAAATTTGGATTATGCACATTAAATGTCCAGAAACTCAATTGATGTATAAAAAAGGCCAAACGAACCTAGAATAATTCCAAAATTTAACACGGCACTCATATAGTTCTGTGTTTCCTCTATAAAGAAAATTAGGGGGGAGATAGCATATATCGTTTCGCACACAAAGGTGACATGTTCCCTCTCAGAACCACGAGGCTTGTACATATGAAAACAGGGTTTAGATTATCCCAAAAATCTTGCTACCTAGACCAATGTACTCTGATTTGAATTGAACATAAAATTGATACAAATATTTGAATTGGAGATCGTATGGTACTTGTAGTTCATAGTGAAATATGATTACTGCTATATGCATGTTTTTTTATCAAGATAATATTTAAATGATTGTATAACTTGACAACAATCATATTCAAATAAGGAAAATTGATTCCAATTTAGTCCAAATGGTAGACGACAATATATATGTTCATAGGGTGGAGTAAAATGTTCATATATGATGGAAGACCAAAATGTAGGACTACATCCATTATAAACAGCAAGGTCACCTAACGATATATTCGAATTCAACATAACATGGATTCAAAAATTGAAATTCGAGATCGTGACATTTGTAATCATATAAAAAGGGATATGACTCTTTCTTTTGATGGGAATTGATTTGTTTTTTGTTGTTGTTGAGGGAAGTGCGAATTGATTTGGTACTGTACAGGGTAATCTTGTTCTCCCGATTTTTTTTACATTTTTCTTGTAGTTTTTTCAATGGCATTTATAGCAATATAGTAAAAGGGGACATGACTCTCTTGTGTCTTGTATGAATTGTTTTTTGTACACATTAAGTTTGTTCTGCCGAACAAGGAATCCGCGCCTTGTTATCCTGAAATTTTCAAGCTCGAGTATCTTTTGTCTCATATGCTTTGAAACTCCCGCCTCTTCAACTCGCACCACGCCTTGTTATCCCAAAATTTCGACGCACGCGAAAACACTCTCCTCGTCCGAAATTGGTCCCGCAGCCCAGACACGCCAAATCCCCCTTGTACCCCTCAGCCGGGAATGCCGGCTCGACGTCGCAGTGTCAAAATCGGTGGGGGTACGCTGGTAACTTACCCTACATTCCGGACAAGTGCGTCCCTAAGACATGGCTCCCCCTACCTTCCCCTCCATCCCCCCATTCGTACACCGAGGCTGCCAAAACCCACGAAACTCCACGCTCCTCCATCGGCCTCCCAACCACCGCCCAACCGGAGACTCTTCCCTGACGATGTCGTCCACCGCAACAGCTCGCCGTCCCTCATCCACTGCACCGGGTGAGGATCCGTCGTCGATCTCGTCGTCCAGCCGGATCAGCCGCCCCGTCCTCAACCTCCAAGGAGCTGCCTCGACGTTCGCCTCGTCTATCGCACCACCTCCATCCCCACAGCGTCGTCTTGACCTACCCCACCGGAACCGCGGCATCCTCACAAATTCCTTCGAGGTTTTGCACTCACCGCTGTATTTTATCTTTTATTCAATCTCATGGGGCTGCCGTTGCTTCATACCGAGTAGTCATGGTGGGTCTCCATCGATGGCGCCGTCGCCGGCCACTTCATCCACGGTATCTCTGCCCCATGTCGTTGCTTCCTCGACGGTGACTTCCACACTAGCACTAGTTGCAGCTGCTCTGGCTCTCGATCGCGCTGCGGCTCTGTTCTTGCTGTCGGTCGCGCTGCTGCACTGCTCGAACTCCCTAAACATCTATTGCAATGCTCTCCTACTAGTTCAATCAGTTTCGACAGTAAAATTTAGTTTCGACAACAAAATTCAGTTTCTTTAGTTAAGTTCAGACTGAACAGTATTTACAGCATCAGTCGAAGTGGTCGTGGCACGGCTGATGCGTTTTACATCTAGCACTTTTTGGTGATGTATTTTACATCATCTATTGCAAATGATATTAGAGTCCCACTTCAGATTAGTGTTGTCTGTCTTGTCCTGCTTCAGCCTCGCCGCCGTACACCTCACCGGAGCTGCTCCAACAACGGAACCGTCCATCACAGTGGAGCAGTGCCCTCAGCGTAGTTTCCAGAGGCCTCAGATATTCTTCCCCGCCTCCGACAGTCACACCAGCATCACCATCCTCCACGTCCAACCCAATGATGCTGAGGTCGACAAGGATATGCCAAAGAGGTTGTACACTCATCGCATCATTTTGTTACTCTGCATTCATGTCGATCACTCAAGGATCCTTTTCTATGGAACTACTATGGTACTACTATTCATGCATTTGGTTAGAAAGAGTGGAGCAAAGCAAAACAGGAGGATTTTTTTCCTTTGGTGTCTCTTTCAAAGAAAAAACATAGGAATTTTAATATCCACTTGGACATCCTTTTCGAATTAATATGCACGAAGAACAAGACTAATTGTATTGCTGGCATAATAAGATTCTTATTTTTTTCATTTTCACATGGTTTGACTTTAATTTGACCATGTTTCTCCATTCATGTGTTCTTCCAATTCATATGAACCAAACACCCAGGTTGACAGAATCCTATGTTTCCAAATGCTCTGTTTTGCATGTGCATTCCTATCCTATTCCTGTGTTTTTCATGTCCCTGCGTTTATAGAATCCTCCAATTCTAAGGAGCCCTTACAGACTTACTTCATTTTTAGATAGGCGTCAAAGAAAACTCTGTGAGTTATGTCCTGCTCCTGCCGTGCCGTCATCCACCCACCTGAGGTGCACCATCGACAGAAGCGTTCACTGCAGCAGAGATTTCCCCTGCAGACTTTCTTTCGCCGCCTCAGATCATCTTGTTCGTTGTCGGCAGGAACGCCAACTGCATTACCATCAGCGACTGAGCAGATGAACCTGAGGACTACATAGTTCCGAAAGAGAGGTCGTAGTCTTTCGTGTTTGCTTACATTATACATCGGTTATTATTATCTGCTACTTTATCGTTCAAACTTGAGTTTTAAAATGCCCGTGGGTCTCATATCGAGGCAGCAACGAATAGTATCTGTCTACTATCTGGTTCATCTGGGGTCTTCTGTGTGGTTCATGTTGGGTGGACAACAAACGGTAGATGATCCATTGGCTATCTTTTTAAACTAAAGCTATAATCTACCTGCTATCATTAGTTTTGGATCTATCCACTCGTTTGCTACCATCAGTCTTGATTTCTGCATGCACCCCTTAGGCCTTACAAATCTAACTATTTTTTTATTATGCATGTCAGTTATTGTACACAACCATACTGAACATGTAGAGAAAAATAGAAGACCGTTGCGTGGGAATATAATGTCATGCAGACGCCACTCCATGGTGGGCGAAGTGGCCCCTCCCCTACCTCCATTCCAGATTGTATTCCAGAGGAAGATAAGTGTTCAATTGGGGATTCAGAGGGAGCCGACCACTCCTATTTACCACCTGATGGTGTTTGCTCTAACCTGGCATGGTGATGTTGGTCATATCATGCATATGGCGCCTCGCATTGCTTACATTATACATATTACATGTCATCAGCTTCGTTTAGATTTGCTTTGTGTCAATGCCACCTGTTTGGTTTCTATATCATACTCCCACCGTTCCTAAATATTTATCTTTTTAGAGATTTCAACAAGTGACTACATATAGAGCAAAATGAGTGAATCTACACTCTAAAATATGTCTATATACATACATATGTGGTAGTTCATTTGAAATCTCTAAAAAGACAAATATTTAGGAATAGACGGAGAATATGGGAATTATGCAATGCCATCTTCTTTAGCCAGGCATCATATACGTGAATCATGCAATGCCATCCTGTTTAGCTAGTCATAATATATGTGAATTGTATCGTGCCATATTTTTTCATAATGTATTCCATTTGTCAACAATGTTCATACATTCATCTACTCTTCCTGTGCATTAGCCGTTTGAGTCGGTCATTGGAAAATCTAAATTGAAAACAAGGTCTTCTGAGCAGTCAGTGCGACATGTCGATGCAGATTTCTTGCTGGTTACAGATAGCTCCTCAGAGGAGGATTCAGAGACAGATGACCAGTCGTATCCCCCCCCCCCGAGGTGCATGCTCTAACTTGGCTGGGTTATATTGCTCATATCATGCGTATGGTGTCTTGCATTGCCATGCCATCTGCTTAGATTAGACATGCTTTGTGTGAATGCCTCATGTTTGCTTTCTACATCAGATATGTGAATTATACAATGTCATGTTTTTCAGCCAGTTATCATATATGTGAATTATGCACCGCCATGTAGCCAGGCATCATATATGTGAATTATCTCATGCCATCTTTTTTTCATTACGTATTCCATTTGTCGACAATCTGTGTATATTGAACTAATCTTCATGTGTATCAGCCATTTGAGCCGGTTATGGATAAATCAGGAGTGAAAACAAGGTCTTCAGAGCAGGCAATGGTACATGTTGAAGCATATATCTCGATGGTTACAGGGAGCTCCTCAGAGGAGGATTCAGAGACAGGTGGCCAGTCCTATATCCCACCTGAGGTGTATGCTCTAAGTTGCAATGTTTATATTTCTCATATCATACATATGGTGTCTTGCATTGCTTAGTTTAGACATCATATGCACAATATCGAATTCCATCTGCTTAGTTTAGATATCATACATGTGAGTGCCAACTTCTTAGTATATGAATCAATTATGTCAATTATATCATGCCATCCTATATACTTAGACAACATGTCTGTGAATTATTTCATCCCAACCTATTTTAGAAAGACATCATATAGTTTTGTCATGTCATCCTATTTAGGTACTCATCACATGTTGAATTATGCCATTATATCATGTTAAGTTATCCATCATATATCTGAAACTCTGTCATGCTATATTGTTTAGTTAGGCATCATATATGTGAAATTATGTCATGTTGTCCTGTTTGGTTAGACAACATATATGTGAATTACCACATCTGTTTATCATACAATGTTTGTACGTTTAATTTCTTTTCTTGTTTATCAGCCATTTGAATTGGAGGGGGTGATGGCAGTATCTAAGGGAGCAAAAATTCGTTCTTCACAAAAGACAGTGCTACCCATCGATGCAGATAGAACCATGGTTGTACTGGCCCACAAACTAGCCCCACCACACACAATTGAGGCTCTTCCAGATTCACACTTACACCGTTGGGCAGAGAACCAGCTACAACCCATCTAACCCCAACCCCAGCGGATAGTAACCCGCTTCTAGTTGACAAAGCACCATGTCCACAACAGAGTACCCCCGCACGAGCAGTTTGTAAAGAAACTACAGTGCCCAAAGCACGAAGACCACCACAGTGAACCCAAACTCCACGTCTAAAGCATAAGAGCAACTGTTCCTAGGTCAGATTCCGTAGCTATGATCCATACTCCTTTGTTGTTGCATCACTGTATTTACGCATACCAACTACTTTTGAATTTGAAGGATCCAATTGAAACTCCAATGGTGCAACCGGTATGATTTAAACCTATTTCTTTAGCAAGATTGTTGTTCTAACTTATTGCTCTATGTTGATTTCAGTTTCAGTTGTATAAACAGTTATGTTCTCATGTGATGCACATTACAAGTGTTGCCAATGTTGTGTAGTTTCTCACACTTGTCTATGCTGCTGTGTCTTAAAAATATATGAGTTGAACTTTGTCTCTATCTTGATTAGGCAACATAAACTAGAATGATATGGAAAATACAGTGACCATAGTACATAGATATGTGTTTGTTTCATGTTGTTATCCTGTCCACCTTACTACTGAACCGGTTTACCAAAATGAGTTTCGTATACTACATGCTAAACCTGTGATGTGTCTGCTTGTTTCTCTTGTAGTACGCGAACAGAATATTGGAGAAGAGCACCCCACTATGCAATGGTAGAGAAATTAATGCAGATAAGGTTCAAGATGGTGAGACAGCCCTGTTGGTCTCCAAGAAAGGTGATAAAACAATCTTGTAGACAGTGAGAAAACCCCACAGTCCTGCGTTGATGTAGTGTTCGAGTTACTAGCCAGTACCGCTAGCACAAGCTCTTCAAACTTGCTGCCTGAATCACTTCGGCTTCTTCAGTCTCAGCTACAATCTGAAAGGCATCAGTCAGCTGTGATGCGGCAAGAAGCTGAAGGACTGAGGAAGTCCCTGCATAATTCAGATGCATACTTTCTTGTGGAACAGTAAGTGCTGGAGGATTTAAGCACCAAACAAGAGAAAGTTAATAAGCTTGCTAAGAATCTTGCCAGCATTATGGGTACCCAGGATATTTTTTCTTGAGCTCTTCTGAAGTGGTTTCAGTTCTGGACTTGTTTTGCTACGGCGTTTATTTGCACTGGCTGCCCACTTTGACAACCAGTGTATATGATATGTTGCTTTGTTCCCTGTATTTGCACTGGTGGCGAACTTTGATGCCCAATAGATGTAATATGTGTAATAGCCGTGATAGCCTAGCGTAAGTTGCTTGCTTATTTATTTCCTTGTTGTCTTGTTTATTTGTTTGCTTGTAGTCAGTGAAGTTCTTTTTCGGTGGTTTGCTAGTGGCCGCAATAACCTATTTTTAAAAAACTAGGACACAATAACCATGGGCTGCATATTTACTGTAGTTACCATGGGCCTCCTACGGGCCGTAGAAACAATGGGCCTTCTATGGGCCATAGCATTAATGGGCCTTCTACGGGCCGTATGATCGATCGGCCAAACATGGGCTAACAACGGACCGCATTATGGGCCTTAAACGGGCTAGAGTTGGAATCGTCCGTTCACGGGCCGATCATTACGAGTCGTCATTAATCGACCATATTTGATGATGCTATGAAAACGTCCTAATGGATTAACAGGTCGCAAACGGGCCGACTATAACCACGGGCTGAATTTTGCCCACAATCAGAAAAGGCCAGTAACAGGCCGTAAGTAACCGAATGCTGGAAATGAGCCCAAGAATAAATGGGCCCTGAGAAGGCCGAAAGATAACATGGGCTCGAAAGGGCCCATTGGAATAATGGGTCGTTAATGGGTATAAAGCGATGTACTATTCATTACGGGCTAGTTTCACCATGGGCCGTTAATGGGTCAAGAGTTACAAAGTGCCTCATATGGGCTGAAAGACGTCATAGGCTAGACATGGGCGGGAAACTACAACGGGCTGGAATTATATTGGATGGCCCAGATGACGCTACTGGGCCTAATTCTGATAGGTCGTAATGGGCCCTGGGTTAGCAGGCTGTAAATGGGCTATGTGCGAACAGGTCGTTAACGGGCTTTCCATGGGCCGACCCGCTATCTTTTGACCAAGTCAAACGGGCTGGCCTTTCACAGGAATGGGCCTCTGTTGGGCCGTGCCATGTGTCGACGTATCATTGGCGCATTCTGTCCAATGAGTGGATGACATCTGTCTCAACGGTGAGCCGACACGTGTTTCCTCCGGCCAATGATAATTTTACACGTGGAAAATCCCCATTGGTCCTGGATGTTAACGGGTTATCGGATCCAAACTAGAACCCGATAGCTTAACGGCGACCCGTTCTGGTGGATGGCGCGTGTCGGTCACCCTTGACGAAAGCACTTCTATGACGCGCGATTTATCGTCATGGAAGTGGACACTTCCATGATGATAATTTTGGTAATGTCATGGAACACTTCTATGACAGCACAGGTATGACTGTCTTGATTCTGTCATAAAATCGTCATGGATGTACATGCATGACAAAAAACGTGACCTACTATGACAAACACGTATCATCACAGAAGTGTATTTTTTTGTGCCTATTGGTCCCACATGTCAGTGACCCACATGCACGTGCAGTTAAGTCACTGAAGCATCGTCCGCATTCATGCTTGACGCGACCTCTCACTGGCGCCGGCATTCCAGCAGTGCGACGGCCCAGAGAGCGCCACCTGCGCGACATCCTGGTGCAAGCGACTACTCTGCGTTAACAACACCACAGCCATCCGCCCGTCCGCCACCCACATTAATGACACGCAGCTGCCGACGAACTTACTCCGACGCCAGCCATCCATCCGTCTGTCATGGCTCATTGCCATTCGCCCACTATATTAACCTCAGCCCCAGCTCCCAGCCATAGCCAAAGACCCACATTCATTCTCCTCCGGCCCCTTCCTTCTGTCGGCACCACTTCAACCATGGCCTCATGGCGCTCGAAAGCTCTCTTGGACGTACTGTCGTGGGATCAGACAAAGGACATCGGTGGCTCTGCTCCGGGCGCACTCCAAAGCTCTCTTGGACGTACTGTCGCAAGAGCAGATGAAGGAGATCGCCGGCTCCCCCCCGGCCGCCCTCCGCCGCCACAACCACGAAGCTGGCGCGCGTGCGCGGGCGCAGATGGCGGCGAGGAAGAGTAGTACATGGCAGGTCGCCACCGCTCTGGTCCCAGGAAGGCCACCGCTCCTCCACCCAGTCGATGCCAAGCTTGGTGGGGTAAACATCGGCGGCCGATTAGCCGCTTGACGGCGACGGAACCTTGTGCTGCAGAGGAGGTTATTGAGGCGGAGCTAGACAAAGTCGAGGCGGATGAGGAGGAGGCAAAGGCAATAGCCGGATCGTCAATTCTCGGGGCTCATGGTCGGACATGGTGGTCATGCGCCGGCGATCATAGATTAGGTTTACAGTAGATTTTAGTATGGTTTGTGCAAAATATGTAATGAATTTCATCCAGTTTATAGGAAAAGTTTTCGAAATGTAATGAATTTCATCCGGTTAATTTGAAATTTTCTTTGTTTGCACAAATTTCGTCCGGTTAGTTCATATATTTGCCGAAAGGTATGCGGGCAGAATTGGATGGCATCCTCTAGCATCAGTGTCCGCGGACAGATGCTGGTGTAAATTTGTGGGACAGCACTAGAGATGCCCTAACTATCATGCTATAATCACTAATAGTGCTCCATTATTTCGCAGGGAATAGTTATCCCTCGATCAAAATCAGATCCACCGTGTTTCGCACTCCTCCCACGTAAGAGTGTGGATGCTTGCTTACATAAAAATGGAGCAAGTGGACGGCATTGTAGCACGTCATATCACTCAAAGTAACCCGCCTAACGTGCAGGAAAGCCCCGCCCTCGTCATTTCATTCTACATTTCTATCAATCAATTGCACGAAAAATATTATGCTTTGCAAGTTTAAAAGGAAAAGACGGCACACCTAAAGCACGCCTGTCGCATTCGTGTTGCACCCCCGATAGTCCGGCTCGCACGCCGCTCACCAGAGGAGACACACGTTGTCTTGCATTTTCACTGACATGTGGGACTGCAATTGAATAGACCATCGATAGCCGAAATCTAATCGCTCGGCGGGTGTAACACCCAAAAATTATCCCTTGGATTTCTAAATTTTTCAAAATAGTTTCTTTACTTGGATGAGTCTTTGGTTTGGTTATTGTGTCTAATACCAAAAGCATTTCTTTTGTTAGAAGAATTTTTGTGGCATTTTAAAAAATATTTCAAGGATTTGGTCACTTCACTCTTGTCAAAATACTCCTAACTCTTCCCAAAAATTTATTCTGTCACCCTAATATCCTCTCCTAGTCTTCCTCACATCCTAGGACAGTGTCCAACATCTTTCCTCTTCACAAAAAATATTTTTCTCTTATTTAATAAATTCCCAAGGTGGAATTTATGTTTATCAAGGTTTCTTTGGTTTACAAAAGAACCACACTCTGGGTGACTCCTCTGCATCCACAAAAATTACACCAGCAACTGGACATTACCCACAACCCATTTCACCAAAAACACGGGGTTCCACAGTTCAAATTTTTCAAACTTTAGGCAATTCAAATTTGGACCCGATTCACATTTCATGGGAAAAACCCATTTTTCCTTACTCCAATAATTTTGAAATTTTGTCAGACACTCTCTTATGCATCAACGCGTCACCACACAAATTCTCAAAATTTTCTAAAATGTCTTGAGCTCTCTGGCATTTTGTCAAACACCTGGTGTGCACTGTTCATCACTGTCAAAATATTCAATAATTTCAGAAACGGACGGATGTTCAGAGATGGGGTGAGATCGACGCCATGCACTGCGCTCCACCGCATCCTCCCCTCGTCCACGCCTCTTCTCCTCATTAATGCATCACCAGGTCACCTCTGGTCGGCCGCTCGATGACGCCAGAACGCGGATCAGCTCGCCGACTTGCGCCTTCACTCCCCCACTACTCCCCTGCCTAATTCCTCTCCACGCGGTGTGTGCTCTACGGCATTGACTGACCACCCAAGCTAGCCCGCGCCCGCCTGTCAGTCGCCGGAGCCACACGCCGCCCGGCATGGCCGAAGGGATCATAGCATCGGGACTAGGAGGTGGAGCTCGTGGACATCGTGCTGGCTCTTCGAGAGACTCCCTCGACGTCATCCACTCCACGTCGACCGCACCCGCCGCCTAAACCTACCTCGCCGGTCGGAGTTAACACCGACATGATCCACTCCACCACTGACCTGCTTGGACCGCCTATAAAAGGCCACGCGAGCTCCGTTCTTCATCCACACCACTCCACCACCATCTCAATCGACCTCCCGCACACTACCTCGACCTCGACAGGGTCATCTTCCCCACCTCCCACCACCCGATCCGTTGCGGCATCCGAGAGCCTCTCATCGCTGTTAGGACATCTCCTCCACCCAAACTTCATCAGTAGCCCAAGGATCCACCATGTGATTATTTCCGCGCTCCAATTCGTCAACCGTAGCCCTCTCCGGCGAAGCCCACAACCACGCGACGCTGCCGTCCACTGGAGTCGACCTCGTCGTCGTTCGGGTGCTTGCCGGCGACCACAACCACTACCCACCGATGAGGAGTGTCACCCCGAACATGTCCCGATCATCGCCGCCTCTTGAAACACCGGCGATCGCCACCGATGACCACCGCCTCCCCTCTGTACACGCGCGCGTAGAGCGTGTTTGAATTTCAAACCTGACGGGTCGGGCCCGCCCATCAGTATTATGTTCTTTTCTGTTATTTTCGAAAGCGCCTTTTGCCGGTTTATGCTTTCTTCTCTGGGAAGCGTATTTCTATTCTAGGCGCTTTCACTTATTACCACAGGGACCCGCTGGCAGTTATTTTGTTACAAAGAGGTCCCAGGTTTCAAATCCTTAATAACTTTTAAACCACATATGAATTTCAGTTGATTCTTTTTCTGAAATTCTTGTTTTTCACTCTAGTTTATTTTAGTGTTTAATTAAAAATATTTTGAGACAACTTTTTGTGTTGTTGTAAAAAAGTTGAAGTTGGACTTTTATCTTCAGAAAACGAAGAGGGGGACTATACCGGGAGTTTTGAAGAACCTCTTGCTGATTACTTTGGTCAAGGCAAGCATTATTGGACTTGGGTTATAATGAATTGCCTACATGGTTGCACCGGATTAGTTTTGTACCGTATAGTAGTAATAGTAGAAGCATGTGTCGGTCACGTCAATTTGAGCACTATTGCATGAACCCTGTTGCATGTCATGTGAGCACTATTGCATTCGGTGTATCTCTTTTTGCTAACATATGAATGTCGTAAGAATCCAGGAGTGTATCTCCTACCTTGGACATGCCGATGGCACGGGCTATGCTATGACACGACAGTGTCATTGTGGCATGAGAGGTATGCAAGTCTTAATAACAACACCTCCTGAGTCGACCTAGAATCGAGTCTTGTTCCATTAAGCCTAACTACACACCGTGCTGCCACTTGTCTTCCCGTAAGGGGAGTGCGATTTAGTAAGTTGTTAACCCTTTCCGTGTACACACCACTTAGAGAGGCCACGATGAGGGTTTCACGGCCATGGTCTAATGCCATTATCGGGCCAGATGGCGTGGGTGTATCCGGCTGGGCCGAGTGGGGGGCGCCCCTTGTAATCCGCGCGTGTTAATAGTGATCCCATGCTATTCGAGACGATGGTCTCCCCGACTTAGAGTTTATCTTGAAAGATGCTTGGGTGATTCCTGGCATCCGGAAAATTATTCTGGTGTGTGCTGGCCAGGTGTGTTTCCAACCCAAAAACTGTAATGGAAATTAGTCAAGGTCTAATGATTGGCTACAGAAATTCCATACATGTGGGTAAAGAGTACACCCTCTAGAGAGTTACATCTATTCCAATAGCTATGTCCACGGTCAAGGGCACAGTTGGGAAGGGTCAAGTATCGGTCCCGATGTCAGTCTTTGGAGGAAAATAATTAAATTGAGCTTGATCCATCTTGCAGGATAATTATGGGCACCACCGAGGCTGAAATAAATAATATTGTTATGCATATTATTGAAGTGATGGACTAACCCGTTTCTCTTATTAAACTCTACTGAGTGTCACTTGGGATTGCTAGATTACCCGTGCACTCAGCTTTATTTTCTTTTCTGAGTATCACTTGGGATGGCTAGACTAACCGGATACTCAGTTTTATTTTCAAGACCTTACGTGGCGTCGCTTGAGTTCTCAGGCGGTCTTGTCTCGCCCGATTCTCTTTTAGACACCCGTTTGACATTTCTTTTTAAGACCTTACAAGGCGTCGCTTTCAGACACCCGTTCGGCGTTTTTCTTGGAATTTCTCGGGCGGTATAACGCCCGATGTTCCACTTTAAATTTCTTGGCTATCACTACTGTTATTTGATTATTTATCCACACTAGGTTGACATTATCATACCATGATTGTATTCTAGTCAACATCTGCATTTAGCATAACCCATCGTGAGTGAGGGAGTCCTAGATTAGGGGGTCTTCGGACTGTTAGACTATGAAGATACAAGATTGAAGACTTCGTCTCGTGTCCGGATGGGACTCTACTTGGCGTGGAAGGCAAGCTAGGCAATACGGATATGTATATCTCCTCCTTTGTAACCGACCTTGTGTAACCCTAGCCCTTTCCGGTGTTTATATAAACCGGAGGGTTTTAGTCCGTAGGACAACAGACAATCATACCATAGGCTAGCTTCTAGGGTTTAGCCTCTCCGATCTCGTGGTAGATCTACTCTTGTACTACCCATATCATCAATATTAATCAAGCAGGACATAGGATTTTACCTCCATCAAGAGGGCCCGAACCTGGGTAAAACATTGTGTTCCCTGCCTCCTGTTACCATCCGCCTTAGACGCATAGTTCAGGACCCCCTACCCGAGATCCGCCGGTTTTGACACCGACATTGGTGCTTTCATTGAGAGTTCCTCTGTTTTGTCGCCGTTAGGCTTGATGGCTCCTACTATCGTCGATAGCGATGCAGTCCAGGGTGAGACTTTCCTCCCCGGACAGACCTTTGTGTTCGGCGGCTTTGCACTGCGGGCCAATTCGCTTGCCATCTGGAGCAGATTGAAAGCTACGCCCCTGGCCACCAGGTCAGGTTTGGAAGCTTAAACTACACGGACGATGTCCGCGGAGACTTGATCTTCGACGGATTCGAGCCTCTGCCTTGTGCGTCACGCGGGCACGATGAGTACGATTTAGCTCTACCATCAGACAGTGTTTAGGAGATCGCACCAGCAGCCGCTCCGACCCTCAATTCGGAGCCAGTTGCGCCGTCCATGGACGGGTGGATGGACCCCGCCACGAATGCCTTACCCTCAGTGGCGATTGAGCCGAACATCGACCTTACCTTGCACGAGAGCCGTATTGTTAAACTGCCGGATCTTTCTCCGGCCACGGACACCGAACCGCCTGCGCCCGATCCTATTGAATCCGATTGGGCGCCGATCATGGAGTTTACCTCCGCGGATATTTTTCAGCACTCGCCCCTTGGCGACATACTAAACACACTAAGGTCCCTCTCCTTGTCAGGAGGATCCTGGCCGAACTATGTCCGGCAGGATTGGGATGAGGATGACGAAGAAATTCGCCGCCCACCCGCCACCCACTTAGTAGCCACTTTCGATGACTTAACTGACATGCTCGACCTCGACTCCGAAGACATCAACGGTATGGGCGACGATGCAGGAGACGAACAGGAACCACTGTCCACAGGGCACTGGACGCCCACTTCATCACATGACGTATACATGGTGAACACACCAAAAGAAAACGACGACGAGGAACGGAAGGACGCAACGAAGGGTTGTCCCCTTGAGAAGCAGTCAAAGCGGCGGTGTAAGCGCCGCTCCAAATCCCGCCTCGACACAAACAACGATCATAAGACCCAGCGTTAGAGCAGGGTGAACCATCGTCGGACCACGGCAACACGGAGAATCAAACCGAACAACCTGACTCTGTCAACGATAATGGTCCGGACGACCTCACACCGGACAGACACCCGGAGCAACAGAATGCCCGACAAAGGCTTGTTGCCACCGCGAGGAGTCTAAAAAAGCAGAAGCAAAGACTCAAGGCTGCACAAGACACACTCGGAATCAGATGGAGCAAAGTACTCAACGCAGCAGCGAAGTACGGCGGTAATCGCCCCACCAAGAGCTACCCGAAGCGGAAGTTGCTACCTGAATTCGATGAGGAGGCCTTTTATCCCCCGCAACCAAAAATCAAAACGGCCACCTGGCCAGATAGACGTCCTCATGGCCAACATAGAATGGCAAACAACGCCACACATAAGCCAATACGCGATCCACGCGAGGGCTCGCGTCAAAAGGACGGCGCAACAAGATCCATCTATGGACCACGCAAGCGCGCTCCAGCATATGATGCAACACAACAAACATTCGAACAACGCGGTAAACCCAGATACAGGGGTGCCGCACACCCCCTATGTTTCACCGATGAGGTGCTGGACCATGAATTTCCAGAGGGATTCAAACCCGTAAACATAGAGGCATACGATGGAACAACAGACCCTGGGGTCTGGATTGAGGACTATATCCTCCATATCCATATGGCTCGAGGAGATGATCTCCACGGCATCAAGTACTTACCCCTCAAGCTCAAAGGGCCAGCTCGGCACTGGCTTAAAAGCCTCCCCAAAAACTCCATTGGAAGCTGGGAAGAGCTCGAAGATGCTTTTCGGGCAAATTTTCAAGGAACTTATGTACGACCTCCGGATGCGGACGATTTGAGTCATATAACTCAACAGCCCGGAGAATCAGCCCGAAAGCTTTGGAACAGGTTTCTTACTAAAAAGAACCAAATAGTTGACTGTCCGGACACCGAAGCCTTGGCAGGTTTTAAGCATAGCGTCGGCGACGAATGGCTTGCCAGACACCTCGGCCAAGAAAAGCCGAGAACAATGGGGGCATTAACAAGCATCATGACCCGCTTTTGCACAGGTGAGGATAGCTGGCTAGCCAGATGCAGCACCAGCGACCCAAGTACATTCAAAGTTAGAGATGAAAATGGGAAATCACGACGCAGCAAAAATAATAAGCGCCGGAATAAAGAAGACAACCCGAATTGCACGGCGGTAAACGCCGGATTCAGAAGCTCTCGGCCAGGTCAGCAAAAGCCGCCCTCTAAAGGCGCCAGAGATGAACTGTCCAGCCTCAACAAAATTCTGGACCAAATATGGCAGATCCATAGCACCCCTGGTAAACCCGCTAATCATACCCACAGAGAATGTTGGGTCTTCAAGCAGTCCGGCAAGCTCAACGCCGTACACAAGGGGGAGGATACACCAAGCGAAGACGAGGATTAGCCTCTTAAGCAAGACACTGGGGAACAAAACAAATTTCCACCAGAAGTCAAAACAGTAAACGTGTTACACATGATCAAGGGGAGAAACAAAGCGGCACTCCCAGATAAATATTCCCAAGGGCCTATCACCGCGGAGTCCTGCCACTGGTCGTCTCAACCGATCACTTTTGACCATCGGGATTACTCAGCAAGTATCCGGCATGCAGGATGGGCTGCCTTGGTATTAGACCCAATAATTGACGGATGCCACTTCACACGAGTCCTGATGGACGGTGGCTGCATTCTAAACCTGATATATCAGGACACAATCCGCAAAATGGGGATAGACCCAACGAAAATTTGCCTCAGCAATACTACCGTTAAAGGAGTAACGCCAGGCCCAGGGGCTCATTGCACGGGCTCCCTGCTACTAGAAGTTATATTCGGCTTCCCCGATAACTTCCGTAGCGCAAATTTAACCTTCCACATTGCTCCGTTCCAAAGTGGCTATCAATACCACATTACGCTTCCCTCACGCTCAAGATGCCCCGGTCCACATGGCATCATTACAGTAAATGGAAATATTGAGTGATCCCTGCGCGCCGAGGAGGGTGCGGCTGCCTCGGCAGCCGCACACTAAAACGGCCTCACCAACTAAAGTATTTGATAGGTCGTCAAGACCACGGACACGGTTAGATGAGTCCAGCGCAGCTATATGAAATTCGTACAGGTTTGATGGCCACACCCCTATCACAAACACAAGGGGCTCAACGCGCGCAGACAAGAGGCAATTTTTACTCATCTTGAAATTTAAATGGTTTCTTTAAAACCTACCTTTTTGCACGACAACTTTGCACCTAAGTTCCTCTCTTTTACAGATGACCACCGTGCTACACCCGTCCAGGATACGGCACAACGGAGACACAGGCGCAGACGTGCAGCAGGGACCCGTCCCAAGGATTCTTTTTAGATTAAGACCCTGCGTCGACCTTTTTTACTGTCTCTTGTTGATACACATCCCTCAGATTCTCAGTACAATTGAGAAGGATCCTCGCGTCTTGGCATGTGGCCACGTCAGAATAATGCACGTACCTGGACACCAGGGGCTTCTTACAAAGGGCACTGTTTAGGCCCAGTTTATACCATAAAGACCGAATACCTTAGGGAGTGTTCGGCGTCGCGAGTTTGGCCTTATATGCATCAGCTCCGAATCATGTCTTTGGTCAAATGTTGGGTTTTCCCGGCTCCTATGTTTTGGTACCTTATGTTCCACTCTATCGGCTAAGGTGGCACTAGGATAACTACTGCGATTGTGCCCCGGGTCATCCGGACGAGCACCTCAGTAAAGAAAGCCGAAAACTGACTATCATGATATAGCGTAAGACTGGTCAACCACTCGATGACCTATCGGAATGTTAGAATTCCTCCTCCTTAACGAAGGGCCGTTTCCTGGCCAGGCATGTACGCGCCCCAAATTCGAGAGAGTGCGGAGCCACCAGGGGCTATATAGTAGCCCCACCATCAAACTCCTATGGCTAAGTGAATGTGTTAAAGCATTATAGTTTGGTTGCCTCGTTTGCTGCGCTATCACCTCCTTAATAGGGCCAAGATGTTGGGTTAAGTGTGAACACGCGTCTTCTATGAACACCTCCGCATTATATGCGTGGGGGCTGAAGCCGACGACTGCAATCTTTCAGGTTATACACATGTATACATAAACGGCTGCACAGGAGGCATCATATTACTTTCAGGCAAAAGTATAAATATAGCCTTAATAAATTTCATAAAAACATTGTGTTTACAATGGGAATACATGTCACTCAAACATAATATTCTTCGAGCACTGGGCCTCTATCAAACGAGCACCCTCGAGAACCTCTTCGAAATAGTGCTCGGCAGCCACTCAGCCTATGGTCGAACCCTGCACCGCAACAGTGGTAGCATCCATCTCTGCCCAGTATGCTTTAACACGGGCAAGGGCCATCCGTGAGCCTTCTATGCACACCGACCTCTTCATCGCATTGATGCGCGGTACCGCACCAAGGAACTGCTGCACTAAGTTGAAATAGCTGTTCGGCTTCGGCTTTTCCGGCCATAGCTGATCCACGACAGACCTCATGGCGAGTCCGGACAACCTATTGAGTTCGGCCTATTCGGCTAGCTGATCAGTCAATGGAAGCGGACACTCTAGAACATTAAATTGCGACCAGAATAGCTTGTCCACTTCACGATCTGTTTGATCTTCAAAGTATTTGGCCGCATCGACAGCGCTCGCTGCCAAGTCCATATATGCGTCTGCCGGACTCCACAGCCGATCCAGATTGGCATACCGTGGATCTCCGAACTTCCTCTGCAGCATGAAGGGCTTCCCAGCTGCAATATCCCCGGCTTCATGCAGCTCCTCCTTCTTCACTCTCATAGCAGAGCGGGTGTCTTTGGTCGTCATCGTGGCCTTTTCAAGGCCCGTCGCCTTCACTCGGCTTTCTTCTTCAAGGAAATGGCAACGGTCAGTAGTGTCTTTTAACTTTACAACCATATTGGCCATTTTCTCTTTGCTCTCGCAATGCGCGGCCTTCTCGGCCCTCAACTCTTCGGCCGCCTTCAAAGCAGCCGCATTACTACTCCTTGCTTGTTCTTTGGCTCGGGCAAGTTCCGGCCGAAGGGTCTCCACGGTGGTAGATCCATCTGTAGTCACAATATATTAAAGATAATGGCATCATGCTGCTCTTACTATGTGACATTCACCAGAAAGCATTACTTACCCTGTGCCTCGTCAAGCCGCTTGTTAACAAGCTCGATGTCGGCATCTGCCGCATCCAGTTGCCGCCTTAGTTCGGCAAACTCATTAGTCCGGCTAGCCACCGGAGCTTCCACCACCTGCAGATAAAGGCGGTTTGGTTACTACCTGGGACTACGATACTCTGTTCGCCGCCATTCTCGACGACAACCAGAGTCTCAGGGGCTACTATCTACACAGGGCACACCTAAAAATGTGCAGTACTATCAAAAAGTATCACGTACCTCAAAGCCTTTCAGTAGACTCATAAAGGCTTCATGCAATCCGCTTTCGGCAGAAGAAATTCTTTCCATCACCGTACCCATTAACATACGGTGTTCTTCTGAGATGGCCGCTCGCTCCAACAGCTCCCTCAGTACGTCCGACCGCATACCAGACAATGCCGGACTCTTTTGTTTGCTCTCTTCAAGAGCTGGACGCTGAGGACTTCGGGTGACTATAGGATGATCTTCTGGCCTCACCGGATCCGAAGAGGCCCTCCGTGACAACACTTCAAGGTCGCTCGCTTCTTGAGCGGGGGAGTCCAGGGGAGGCGTTTCGCTCTCCATCATCTCCGGAAGAAGATCCCCCGAAGACGAGCTCTGCTGAGAAGGGCTAAGATCCGAACTACAAGATAAATGCTTCGGTTATTTTCCTCAGAAGTGAACTAGTATATCTTCACTATTAAAGTACTTTTGGATTACTTACAGCTCGTTAGAGGGCAGATCCCCGTGCGGACTTTGTGTGGCAAGAGCACCCTCCAAGGCAGGACCCTCTGGTGGAGACTTCTTCTCCCGTTTGGAAACCGTGGTTTCTGGATCTTCAGGTGTAGTCCTCTTCCTTCCCTGGGGTGAGAGAATACTAGATTCCTCCCCTGGGTTATCCTCCCTCATGGAGATTCCCATTCCCTCGGTCGGAATGGGTAGCGGTGGAGGCCCGCTTTTGCCCCCTTTATTCCCCCCTTTATCTTCTTGTGAGGGCTCCGGGCAAGGTGCTAGCTCGAGCATCTTTTCCAGCACCGGATTCTCCAAGCCTTCTGGAAGGGGGGCCGAACACCGCATCATCTTCGCCTTTGTTATCCAGTCCTAGTCAAAGAGTGATTTCTCAGAATGACGTCATGATAAATGAAAGACGGTGTGTTCGGCTAGAGGATAACTTACTTGGTCGGCGATGCGGTTGCTGCTCAGGCCCACATCCTCAGTAATGTCCAAACACTCTACCTGGGGTCCGAAGAATGATTTATACATCTCCTCGTGCGTCAGGCCGAGGAAATTCTGAATAGCGCGCGGTCCTTCTGGATTGAACTCCCACATGCGGAGGGGCCGGCGTTTGCATGGCTGGATTCGTCGAACCAGCATGACTTGCATTACCATAATCAAACTAAAATCTCCTTCGAAGAGAACTCGAATGCAACTCTACAGTACAGGCACATCCTTCGCTGGACCCCAGCTCAGCCCTCTGCTAATCCATGACATAAGTTGTGGTGGAGGGCCTGAGCGGAAAGCAGGGGCAGCCGCCCACTTGGCACTTCTGGGAGCTGTGATGTAAAACCACTCCCGTTGCCATAATCCGGACACCTCTGGAATGGAACCCTTTGGCCATGGAGCTCCAGCGATCTTGCTTATTAATGCGCCTCCGCATGCTACATGTTGCCCCTCGACCATCTTCGGCTTCACATCAAAGGTCTTGAGCCACAGGCCGAAGTGAGGGGTAATGCGGAGGAAGGCCTCACATACGACAATAAATGCCGAGATATGGAGAAAGGAGTCCGGGGCTAGATCGTGGAAATCTAGCCTGTAATAAAACATCAACCCCCTAACGAAGGGATCCAGAGTGAGGCCTAGACCTCGTAGGAAGTGGGAGATGAACACGACGTCTTCGTTGGGTTCAGGAGTAGGGATGACCTGCCCTCGGGCAGGCAGGCGACGCGAAACCTCGGCGGTCATGTATCTGGCCTCCCTCAACTTCTTGATGTCTTCTTCCGAAATGGAGGAGGGCATCCACCGGCCTTGAAGGCTAGATCCGGACATGATTGAAGGTCCGGAGCACCTGACCTGGGCTTTGGGTATTAGAACTCGAGGCGGGGGAAGGATTCGGTTGAGCACGGGAGGGAAAAAAGTAAAAGCCTTGTCCCTTTAGAAAGAGGGTGAATATCAAGCGTCCTCTCCGTAGCCGTTTGGGACTTGCCTATAATCTAGGAGTCCTAGACATGGTTGGGTTACCCACGACCGTATTGATGAGAATTCCGTGATAAGGGGACACGATCTCTGCTTTGACGAGATGTGTCAAAACACTGCCTCGCGTTATGTGCGGGGCTAGTTAAAGGAAACGGTTCGAATAATCTTCGGGCCATGACATAATGTCGTGTTGCCAAAACAAGTCAGCAAATTAGATTTGCAAAAATATTATTCTCTCTGTGGTGGTATGTGGAACTTATTTTGCAGGGTCGGACACTACCCTTGTATTCAAATTCTTCCGTGGTGTATTCGGAGGAGGAACCCGCCTTGCAATGCCGAAAACAATACTGCGCGCCGGACTCATCGTCATTGAAAGCCTGGTTCAGGCGCTACTGAGGGAGTCCTGGATTAGGGGGTCTCCGGACAGCCGGACTATATCTTTCGGCTGGACTATTACACTATGAAGATACAAGATTGAAGACTTCGTCTCGTGTCCGGATGGGACTCTACTTGGCGTGGAAGGCAAGCTAGGCAATACGGATATGTATATCTCCTCCTTTGTAACCGACCTTGTGTAACCCTAGCGCTTTCCAGTGTCTATATAAACCAGAGTGTTTTAGTCCGTAGGATAACAGACAATCATACCATATGCTAGCTTCTAGGGTTTAGCCTCTCCGATCTCGTGGTAGATCTACTTTTGTACTACCCATATCATCAATATTAATCAAGCATGACATAGGTTTTTACCTCCATCAAGAGGGCCCGAACCTGGGTAAAACATCGTGTTCCCTGCCTCCTGTTACCATCCGCCTTAGATGCACAGTTCGGGACCCCCTACCCGAGACCCGCCGGTTTTGACACCGACAGTGAGCATTTGCATTAGTTATACCTATTGTTCCTAATGTTTGTGAGTACATTCCAACGTAGGCTTGTCCCTGGCTATTATCTTGGCCAGACCTGGAGGAGGACAAGCTTGTACAGGAGGACTACCCTAGCGAGCCCAACGCATAGAGGTGTTCCTAGTTAGTCACCTGTGGATTTGGAGTCTACCACGTGTATCATCCACTAGTGCTTCCGCTACAGAAATAAAATAGTCAAGCCTCACCCTGAGGCCTGGCTTACTGTATTGTATCGGTGCTATATCACCGTCACCCATTGTCATATTCCACCACCACCTATTTTGCGAGTTTGTAACAGATTGTAGAACACTCTGGCTCAACCCGGTGTAATATTATGTTTGTACTGGTTATCTATATCAAGGAAATCCACCATCAGTCCTAATCTTGGGGCTGGGGTAACTTTGGGCTATTCTGTGAGTTATTACAGAATTGAGCCTGACAAACCTTGGTATCAAAGCCAGGCTGACTGTAGAAAGCCCTAGGTGCGTTCGCTAGTAATAGGTTCAGTCCTAACCTTTTTAGCCTGCATATGTCTTGGTGTACTTACGTCTTGGGGGAGCTTATTTTCAGTTTCTTAAAAATTTGCTTTCTTTCTTTCTTAAAAATTTACCCCAGAAAGAAAATGCATCGTCCCTGGACTCGTTCTATGCCCAGTCCTCCAGAGGACAACTTTGCGGAGATGGGAAACAATTTCACACCTGGACAGACAAGTCAGCATAGCAATGATTCTGCATTTCACAAGTGTTCAATCTGTACAAGCAGAGTCAGCAACAATACCAGGAAATGATGCAGCACTTGATAAATATGGGGAATCACCAAGGACAACACCAAACCAGGTCAAAATTATCTGAACTCCAGAAGACCAACCCAACGAATTTTTCTCGCGCAGATAAACCTCTGGAGGCAGACGACTGGCTATGTGACATTGAAAGGAAATTGGTCATAGCCCAGTGTACGGACCAGGAAAAGGTACTATATGCTCTGCATTACTTTTCTGGTACAGCAACATCATGGTGGGAAAATCTATGCCACACGCATCCCAACGGAGGGGACATGACTTCGGAACAATTCAAGGAAAACTTCTGGGGAGCCCATATCCCCAATAGTATCATGAAGTTAAAGAAAAGAGAGTTTGTGGATCACAAGCAACGGGGCAGAACGGTAACCCGGTACCTTGACCAATTTACTCAGCTAGCTCGGTACGCCAACGATGAGTACATGCCAGAGAACAAAAAGATGGAAAAGTTTCTGGACGGACTTGTTCCATCTCTGAAGTGCCAACTGGTGGTCCACACTATCGGTGTCAAAACCGGCGGATCTCGGGTAGGGGTCTCGAACTGTGCGTCTAAGGCGGATGGTAAGAGGAGGCAGGGGACACGATGTTTTACCCAGGTTCGGTCCCTCTTGATGGAGGTAAAACTCTACCTCCTGCTTGATTATTCTTGATAATATGAGTAGTATAAGAGTTGATCTACCACGAGATCGGAGAGGCTAAATCCTAGAAGCTAGCCTATGGTATGATTATGTGTTGTCCTACGGACTAAAACCCTCCGGTTTATATAGACACCGGAGGGGGCTAGGGTTACACAAGGTCGGTTACAAAGGAGGAGATATACATATGCGTATTGCCTAGCTTGCCTTCCACGCCAAGTAGAGTCCCATCTGGACACGGGACGAAGTCTTCAATCCTGTATCTTCATAGTCCAATAGTCGGGCCAAAGGATATAATCCGGCTGTCCGGATACCTGCTAATCCAGGACTCCCTCAGTAGCCCCCGAACCAGGCTTCAATGACGATGAGTCCGGCGCGTAGTGTTGTCTTCGGCATTGCAAGGCGGGTTCTTCTCAAAATTTCGAACATTTGTTAAGCAGTGTCCGGTCCCATAAATGTTGAACCTCTTGGCTTCTGCGCCCAATAAGGGCTATCTTCCACGCGTCGAATGAATGCGAGGCGCCAGGGCGTTTTTACATTCGCCCCCCTAGCCAGATAAATAAATTGTCTATTAAAGGGATGGGGATACTTAGGTCCAATCCATACCATCCTCCCCCAGTGATAATCCATCGGAGCATGCTTCGGAAAGATCCACTCCCGCATGGCCAACCTCCGCAGCTCCTCCTCGCGCCCCCGTTGCCCTAAGCCCGGTGATTGGGAGAGGTGTTCAGTCCCACACAGTCGATTAGTCGAACTACAGACTAAGGGATTTTTCCCTCCGGCATACATGGTGCCCGTCCGAGCCGGGCTCGCCACCTACAATGGCGGGGAGCAAGCGGAGAGCTTCCCCAGCCCCTCTACGGGGGAGCGGGTATGACTTATCCCTTATTTATTGAGGGGACTCGGATTTCCGATTCATCCGTTCCTCCGCGGGCTCCTGGTGTTTTACGGCCTCCAACTGCATAATTTCACCCCTGCTTCCATTTTACACATCGCCGGCTATGTTGACCTTTGCGAGTTATTCCTGGGCTGTGAGGCTCATTTCGAGCTGTGGAAAAGGTTATTTTGCCTCGTCCCACACACACAGAAGGGGTCACTTTATCAAGTGGGCGGAGCCGAAATATGGCGCATCGCCGAAACCGGATACATGTCTGGTACTCCAAAGAAGACGTCCAAATACTGGCCTTCGGAATGATTTTATATGGAGGACGTCCCCCTTCCGGACCCTGTTCGGCGGGGTCTTCCTGAGTTCAGCAATGCTCCTCTGAAGAAATGACGAAGTTGGCGCCCACGGAGCCCCCAGGAGGAAGACAACGGAGAAGTCCTTTACCTGATGAACCGGATTAAAGCACTGGCTCAATCAGGATTGACAGTAATCGAGGTTATGTCAATATGCATAATGCGGGGAGTGCAACCACTTCAATATCGAGGGCACCCCTTGTGGTGTTTTAACGAGGAAGATGACACCACCCATTGCGGGCGTAAGGGTCTGGACAACGCTGCTGCTTTAGCAAAAAATTTGTCCGGGTTGTTCAAGGGAGAGGAAGAGGAGTTCATCCGCATCAAGCCACGGGATGGATTCTCCATGTACAACCCTCCAAGCTGGGTGAGTTATATCTCCTTACTCCCATTCTTCCTGCATTCTTTGTCGTAGGTACTCACCTTGCCATTTTGCGGTAAGAACTGCGAAGAGCCATAAGGGAGGTCAGCAGCCCATCTCCACAACCAGAGGACCCTGACCAGGCCCTCGGTCCCGGACTCGAAGAAGATCCGGACATATTCGTGGAGCTGATAGACCGGCAGTTCTATCAATTAAGCTGTGATGACGCCATGGTGGCCATTACCGCCGACTATCCTGGACTTCTTCTTGCGTCGCACGTAAGAAAAACCAAAAATCCCAACTCCAAAAACTAGGATCCCCTTTTAGACACTTCACCTACCATATACACATGGTGTTTTACAGGGAAGGCATTCGGGGTGCCATGCCGAATCCATAGCAGCTCGCCTACAAGAGGCTCCGAGGCCGGGCAGGCCAAAAAGGAAGGCGGTCAGGACGGAGACGCCGACGCAGAGGTATGACAAAAACCCCGCTCCATGGATGTCGTCTTTCTTGAAATGCAATGACGTCCATGTTTCTTTAACATAAAAAATGCTCACCGGAATATGTCCGGTGAGGCTGCCGATCACGCTTCCACCAGTCGGGCTCCAGGACCGGACATAGAGGCGGAAGCCGACATGGGGCGGACGTCGGATACTCCCCCTACAGAGGATGCGGATAGGCTATCCGCTACAAATTCAGAAGTTGAGAGCACCATGAATCATAGGCGTCGCCGGGCCATACTCCGCGACGCTTGCTTCTCACCAGAGGCATTTGATGCAGGACTGATTTAAGGATCATCTTATTGTGCAGGTTCTTATAGGGAAGAATAGTCGATTGTCACAGGAGCTGGAGGAATGCAAGACCCAACTTCGGGCCGCTGTTGCCGCATTGAAGGAACCGAAAAAGTCCCCAGCTGGTAACATTTCTTTCAAAGAATGATAGGTACCATATAGCATGCGGCATGGCTGCAGATATAATAATAGATGTTTGCAGATGAATCCGGAGAGACTCCGGAGGAGCAGCACGCCGTACGACAGCTAAAGGCTGGCGAGCGCGTGCTGACTGAGGTCAGGAGGGAGAAAAACCATCTCCATCATGCCAATACCAGGCTGAGTGTGGAACTGAAAGATGTTCGAGCCTAGCTTGCGGACTCTGAGAAGGAGAATAAATGGCTTCGACGCGGCATATTCAGCAAGTGCTTGAACGAACCCTTAATAAAGGGGACGACGGAGAAGCCGGCTAACAGAGTTATGTCTACAGGTATGCTGACGGGTCGTCCCGCGGAGGAGATGCCCGGGTCTGCGGGTGATCTTCTATCCGAGCTCTCACAACTGCATGAACAAGTCCGGCAGGTGATGCAAGGTATTGCCCAGGCCTTGTGGCCATCCGTCTCCCTGCCAGAAGGCGTTGGAGAGCTTGTGGAGAAGCTCAAGGGAGCACGGCGGCACTTCCGATTATGGAAGATATCTGTCTGCCGTCAAGGTGCCAGGGAAGCCTGGGCCATGGTGAATACGCGGTATACCAAGGCTGACCCAAATCACATGGCCGAGGACGGACCTGTGGGGCCCGACGGGAAAGAGATCCCCGTTAGCTTAGTCTATGGGCAGGTAGAATTAGCCGCAAAGTATTCCCAACAGGATTGTAGGCTAGACCGCCTGTTGGATGGTATAGAAGAGGAATTTAGTCTGTCTACATGACTATGTAATTAAAGTGACATGTATAATGCCTTCTAGCCGGATTGTAGACCATTTGTCATGGTGTACCTTTTCGCTTCAACCTCAGGACCCGATAGTCCGGAGTGTATCCAAATACCCGCTCAGTTATATAAGAACCGGGGTATGTGTGGAGACCAGGCGTAGGGGTCATTAGTGCTTGAATAGACAAGTGCCCAACTAGTTATGTTATATTACATGGGTGGTAAGAAACATCTTCCAGGGAGAATAGTTCCGTTAAAGGTTCCTTTCCCTGGGTATGCATGCCCTAAAGTGCATGTCCGGACTGCGAGAGGAAACGCAAGAAAAAACATCTGGGGGCACATATGGAAAATAAATGAATAAAAATCATCTTTTGTTCGCCGACCGAATATTCCCTTAAGAACGCGAGCTTTCGGCTTCACCCAGTCTGAGGTACACATCCGGCTGACCCGGCAGTAACAATCGCAGAGGTGCTCCCCTTATGCCCTAGCCGAATTAACGGGAACGTAGGGCACAAATACAAGAGCCAGGCAACCCAGCTTGGCCAAAACTTAAGTCATATCGATGCATATAGTGGCGGAGAAAAGGTGCATGCGGAAGAATAACACATGTGCGGGGCGTGAAGCCCAGATAGATAATTAAGCTTCTGTGTAAGAAGCCCCCAGGTATAATGAGTGCGGTTAGCGCATCTATAATGTGCAAGCGAGGCACAAGGTGGCCCTTGAAGGCCTAGAGAAAGAGTAAAAGAAAGAAAGAGGAAAAAGACAGATAATGTATATGCAAAAAATGGACAGAGGAAGGAGACGGACATAGAGTCCGGCGCTAGGCGTAGAATCTTCGGAGCCTAGCTGCGTCCCTTGGGTTCAGCTCAAGTCGATTATTCGATGCATCCCGCAGACGGTATGTTCCACCGGTCAGAACTTGGTCAATAATGAAGGGACCTTCCCATTTCGGCTCGAGCTTGGACTTTTTCTTCTCCGGCAGGCGTAGAAATACCTCACCAACGTTATAAGTTTTGGCCCGTACTTCTCTGCTTTGGTATCTGCGAGCCTGTTGCTGATAAAATGCGGAACGGGCTTTAGCCACGTCGTGCTCCTCCTCCAGGGTGTCCAGACTGTCCTACCGATCGAGCTCGGCTTCTCTTTCTTCATACATGCGCACTTGAGGTGAGTCATGAATTATGTCACAGGGCAAAACTGCCTCTGCGCCGTACACCATAAAGAAGGGTGTATATCCGGTAGTGCGATTTGGCACGATCCGCAGCCCCCAGAGTATAGAGTCGAGCTCCTCTACCCAGTGCTTGTTAGACTCCTTTAATGACCGCACTAATCTGGGTTTAATGCCGCTCATGATAAGACCATTTGCTCGCTCAACTTGGCCGTTGGTTTGTGGGTGATAGACGGAAGCATAATCGAGCTTGATGCCCATGTTGCTGCACCAGAGTTTTACCTCGTCGGCAGTGAAGTTCGTGCCGTTGTCAGTGATGATGCTGTGGGGGACGCCATAATGGTGTACAACCCCGGATATGAAGTCTATCACCAGTCTGGATTCAGCTGTTTTAATAGGTTTGGCTTCTATCCATTTGGTGAATTTATCTACCATGACCAATAAGTATTTTTTCTTATGGGTTCCCCCTTTAAGGGGTCCAACCATGTCAAGCCCCCAGACCGCGAAAGGCCAGGTACTGGGGATTGTTTGGAGGGTGGTGGGTGGCATATGGCTTTGGTTTGCAAAAAGCTGGCAACCGGCGCAGCGCTGGACCAAGTCCTGCGTGTCTGCCCGGGCTGTCGGCCAATAAAAACCTGTACGGAAGGCCTTGCTTACAAGGGCCCGGGCTGCGGCGTGGTGGCCGCCGAGTCCAGCATGAATTTCTGCCAAAAGCTTCCGCCCTTCCTCTTCGGAGATGCACCTTTGAAGGACTCCAGTAGTGCTTTTCTTATACAGCTCTCCCTCGTGGACCCTGTAGGCTTTAGATCGCCGCACTATGCAACGTGCCTCATTTTGGTCCTCGGGAAGTTCCTGCCTAGTTAGGTAGGCCAGGAATGGTTCTGTCCACGAGGCGATGACGGCCATTATTACGTGGGCTGAAGGTGTTATTTCGGTGGCAGAGCCTCCGATTATGTCAGAGTGTTCGGTATCGGGCGTTTTGGCCGGGTCCGGACTATTGTTACCAGTGTCCCCTTCCCATACCACCTGTGGCTTAAACAACCTCTCCAACAAGATGTTGGGGGGGGACCGCGTCGCGTTTTGCGCTGATGCGGGCGAGGATATCCGCCGCTTGATTGTTTTCCCGAGCCACATGGTGAAATTCGAGCCCCTCGAACCGAGCTGACATCTTTAGGATGGCATTTCGATAGGCCGCCATCTTCGGATCCTTGGCATCAAAGTCTCCATTTATTTGGGATATTGCCAGGTTCGAATCCCCACGCACCTCCAGGCGTTGAATGCCCATAGAGACTGCCAGCCGAAGACCATGCAACAGAGCTTCGTATTCGGCTGCATTGTTGGAGTCTGTATACAGTATCTGCAGTATGTATTGAACTGTATCTCCGGTTGGGGACGTCAGGACGACGCCAACCCCCAGACCGGCCAGCATTTTGGAGCCGTCAAAGTGCATGATCCAATTGGAGTATGCGCCGTACTCTTTAGGGAGTTCGGCTTCCGTCCATTCGGTGACAAAGTCGGACAATACTTGCGATTTAATGGCTCACCGAGGTTTGTATGTTATGTCGAACGGGAGGAGCTCAATGGCCCATTTGGCAATCCGGCCCGTGGCATCGCGGTTGTTTATAATATCATTAAGTGGCACTTCCGAGGCTACTATAATTGAACACTCTTGAAAGTAGTGTCGCAGCTTCCGGGATGCCATGAATACCGCATAGGCTATCTTTTGATAATGTGGGTACCGTGATTTGCATGGAGTGAGGACAGTGGATACATAGTATACCGGCTTTTGAAGAGGGAATTTATGTCCGTCAGCTTCTCGTTCGACAACGAGCACTGCGCTTACAACTTGATGAGTTGCCACAATGTACAACAGCATTGGTTCGCGTTTGGCGCGGCCAGGATTGGGTTGGTTGCCAGTATGGCTTTTATTTCTTCCAATCTGGCTGTGGCAGCATCCGTCCACTCGAAGTGTTCGGTGCACCGAAGGAGGCGATAAAGAGGTAATGCCTTTTCTCCTAAGCGGGAGATAAAGCGTCTTAGAGCCGCCACACATCCAGTTAGTTTCTAGATTTGTTTGAGGTCCATTGGGATAGCCAACTGTGACAGAGCTCGGATTTTGGCCGGATTAGCTTCAATTCCTCTACTCGAGACAATGAAGCCGAGGAGCTTTCCGGCTAGTACGCCGAAAATGCATTTTTCCGGATTGAGCTTGATGTCGTATGTTCGGAGGTTGTTGCTACGTCTTCAGCTTGCGTTGGTTTTCCCCGAAGAGGAAGGGATGATGCAGCAGACTAGTGTAAGTATTTCCCTCAGTTTTTGAGAACCAAGGTATCAATCCAGTAGGAGCCCATGCTCAAGTCCCTCGTACCTGCACAAAGCGATAGCTACTCACAACCAACGCGATTAGGGGTTGTCAAGCCCTTCATGGTCACTTACGAGAGTGAGATTTGATGATAGAATATTTTTGGTATTTTTGATATAAAGATGCAAGGTAAAAAGTAAAGGCAAAGTAAATAGCAAAACAATATAAAAGTGATGGAGATTGATATGATGAGAATAAACCCTGGGGCCATAGGTTTCACTAGTGGCTTCTCTCAAGAGCATAAGTATCCTACGGTGGGTGAACAAATTACTGTTGAGCAATTGATAGAATTGTGCATAATTATGAGAATATCTAGGCATGATCATGTATATAGGCATCACGTCCGTGACAAGTAGATCGAAACGATTCTGCATCTACTACTATTACTCCACTC
This sequence comes from Triticum urartu, assembly GCF_003073215.2. Classification (NCBI taxonomy): domain Eukaryota; kingdom Viridiplantae; phylum Streptophyta; class Magnoliopsida; order Poales; family Poaceae; genus Triticum; species Triticum urartu. The sequence goes on along the minus strand of NC_053028.1, from coordinate 524,057,285 downwards.
ATCGACTGCTGTCCAGCATGCATCTAGAGTAATAAGTTAAAAACAGAGTAATGCCTTAAGCAAGATGACATGATGTAGAGGGATAAATTCATGCAATATGAAATAAACCCCATCTTGTTATTATCGATGGCAACGATAAAATACGTGCCTTGCTGCCCCTTCTGTCACTGGGTAAGGACACCGCAAGATCGAACCCAAAGCTAAGCACTTCTCCCATGGCAAGAACTACCAATCTAGTTGGACAAACCAAACGGATAATTCGAAGAGACTTGCAAAGATAACCAATCATACATAAAAGAATTCAGAGAAGATTCAAATATTATTCATAGATAGACTTGATCACAAACCCACAATTCATCGGTCTCAACAAACACACCGCAAAAAGAAGATTACATCAAATAGATCTCCACGAGAGAGGGGCAGAACTTTGTATTGAGATTCAAAGAGAGAGAAGAAGCCATCTAGCTACTAACTATGGACCCGAAGGTCTAAGGTAAACTACTCACACTTCATCGGAGAGGCTATGGTGATGTAGAAGCCCTCCGTGATGACAGCCCTCTTCCGGCGGAGCTCCGAAACAGGCCCCAAGATGGGATCTCGTGGATACAGAAAGTTGTGGCGGTGGAATTGGGTTTTTGGCTCCTGTTCTGATCGTTTGGTGGTACATGTGTGTATATATAGGAGGAAGAAGTACGCCGGAGGAGCAACGAGGGGCCCACGAGGCAGGGGGCGCACCCCCCACCCTCGTGACCGCCTCTTTTGTTCCTTGGAGCAGGGTCCAAGTCTCCTGGATCACGTTCGGTGAGAAAATCATGTTCCCGAAGATTTTATTCCGTTTGGACTCCCTTTGATATTTCGTTTCTTCGAAACACTGAAATAGGCAAAAAAACAGCAATTCTAGGCTAGGCCTCCGGTTAATTGGTTAGTCCCAAAAATAATATGAAAGTGGAAAATAAAGCCCAATATAGTCCAAAATAGTAGATAATATAGCATGGAGCAATCAAAAATTATAGATACGTTGGAGACGTATCAGTTGTCAAATGTGAGCCTCAAGTCGTCTATTAGAGAATCGACGTGTTTGGTTTTAACGACCACATCATCTACGTATGCCTCTACTGTTTTCCGATCTGTTTCCCCAGACATGTCTGGATCATGCGCTGATATGTTGCGTCGGCGTTTTTGAGCCCAAAAGGCATTGTGTTGAAACATAAGGGGCTGTATGGTGTGATAAATGCCGTTGCGGCTTGGTCGGACTCTGCCATCTTGATTTGGTGGTAGCCGGAGTATGCGTCGAGGAAACACAATGACTCGTGTCCTACGGTAGCATCGATAATTTGATCGATGCGGGGGAGGGGGAAGGGATCCTTTGGGCAAGCCTTGTTGAGGTCCTTGAAATCAACACATAGGTGCCAGGATTTTTCCTTCTTTGGTACCATCACCAGGTTTGCTAGCCAGTCCAGGTGTTTTATTTCTCTAATGAATCTGGCCTCCAATAACTTGGCTAGTTCCTCTCCCATAGCATGTCTCTTAGGTTCAGAGAAACGCCGAAGAGCCTGCTTGACCGGCTTGAATCCCTTTAGGATATTGAGGCTATGCTCGGCCAGCCTGCGTGGGATTCCTGGCATGTCTGAGGGGTTCCCGGCGAATATGTCCCAATTCTTGCGCAGGAACTCTCGTAGTGCGGCATCCATGGCGGGTTTAACTGTGCCCCGATGGAGGCTGTTTTTGTAGGGTCCGTTGGGTGGACTTGGAATTTGACTATTTCATCCGCTGGTGGATCTCTTGCCAAGTAGTACGTCGTCCCTGTCCATCGTGGAGCGTAGCGCAGTTAATTCCTCGGCCGAAAGGGCTTCGGATAATGCCTCGAGGGCCAATGTGGCTGTTTTGTTTTCGGCGCGGAGTGCTGTGTCCAGTTCACTAGTGAGAGTGATGATTCCGTTGGGCCCAGGCATTTTGAGTTTCATGTACCCATAATGGGGTATGGCTTGGAAGATCGTGAACGCCTCCCGTCCTAAAAGGGCATGGTATCCACTACTGAACGGGGCCACTTGGAATGTAATTTCTTCGGACCTATAGTTCTCCGGTGTGCCGAATACCACATCTAGTGTGATTTTCCCAGCACAACGTGCTTCCCGACTGGGGATGATTCCTCTAAAGGTTGTGCTGCTTTGCTCAATGCGGTTCCAGTCTATTTCCATTTTTTGAAGAGTTTCCTCATAGATGAGGTTTACTCCACTGCCGTCGTCCATGAGTACTTTGGTGAGTCGAAAGCTGTCGACAATTGGACTGAGGACCAGTGCAGCTGGTGCTCGGGCAGTTCGGAATTTAGGTTCATCACCGGCATTGAAGGTAATAGCCGTGTCACTCCATGGATTCATTGCTGCTACGTGGCAGATTTCGGCGAGGCTGTAGAGTGTTCGCTTGCGCCTATTATTTGATGCGAAGGTTTCAAAAACTGTTAATACCGTATTGTTATCCACGGGATGGTGCTCTGTGGCATTTGGGAGAAGAAGATCCTCACCACTTTTGGCCACCTGCCGGAGTATCCAACATGCTCTAAGGCTGTGCGTTGGTATGGTATCCGCTGTACTATGAATTTTGCAGGGTCCGTTAAGCCATCCCTCCAATACGGTTCCATGCCCTGTAGAGGGTTTTTGTTTCTTTGTAACTAACTCGGGTGTCTTATGATAGTGCACCCTTTTACTTCGGACTGGGTGTATATTCTGAGCCGGATTATCCCAAAATTTCATTTCGGTTTTCTAGGCGCTTTCCATCGCATAGTACTTTCGTACTATGGACGCCAAGTCAGCAAAGCATGATATGTCACGGCGACTTAAGGCATTAAGGATTCCCTTGTCCGTGCAATTATTGCAGAAAAATGAGACTGCGTCTTTCTCACGACAGTCCTTAACCTTGTTCATCACAAGGAGGAATCTGGCCCAATAATGATGTACTGTTTCATGGGGCTCCTGCCTGATGTGGGAAAGATTGTTTATGTCTGGGTGGGTGGGTGGAATTGAGTCTGAACCCCTACCCAATCTGAGACCCAGGGGCCGAGGAGTTTCCAATCTTGGAAGTTCGGGTTCCGGAGTGTTGCCCGATAAGTCTGGCCCACTGTCTGATGCTAGGTTCAGGGCTTGGGTGATGTCCTCCCATAAGCGGGTATCCGGCTCAGAGAGCTCAGGAATTCGGACATAGTTAGTCCTCAAAATAGAGGAAGAATCACCGCATTGTTTCTCCACTACCGCGATATGGTGGGTGACCGGTGGAGAGTTAATCTCCCTTTGATCGGGTTTAAGCCCAATCCGATCATAGTATGTAGCGACTCCCAAGGTGGCGATACGATCCAAGAGCTCGTTTAGGGAAGAGAGCTTCATTGGATCCATCTGCTCGGCGAATTCCGAGCCAACGTGGAGGCTGTTTTCGATGACCCGTGAAGTGATCGTCGGCGCAGCAGCCGAACGGGCGGTCATGATGAAACTGCCTAGCCGGAGAGTTTGGCCGACAGCCAGGGCTCCCACGGTGGTGATGTTGTTTTTAACAATGAGACGAGGCATCCTTCCTTATGATGACGGCATGGAGGAACTCTCAATGAAAGCACCAATGTCGGTGTCAAAACCGGCGGATCTCGGGTAGGGGGTCCCGAAATATGTGTCTAAGGCGGATGGTAACAGGAGGCAGGGGACACGATGTTTTACCCAGGTTCGGGCCCTCTTGATGGAGGTAAAACCCTACGTCCTGCTTGATTATTCTTGATAATATGAGTAGTACAAGAGTTTGTCTACCACGATATCGGAGAGGCTAAACCCTAGAAGCTAGCCTATGGTATGATTATGTGTTGTCCTATGGACTAAAACCCTTCGGTTTATATAGACACCGGAGGGGGATAGGGTTACACAAGGTCAGTTACAAAGGAGGAGATATACATATCCGTATTGCCTAGCTTGCCTTCCACGCCAAGTAGAGTCCCATCCGGACACGGGACGCAGTCTTCAATCATGTATCTTCATAGTCCAACAGTCCGGCCAAAGGATATAATCCGGCTGTCTGGATACCCCCTAATCCAGGACTCCCTCACACACCTTTCCAGATTTCAAGATACTGGTGGAAAAGGCTATTATTCTGGAAAATGAGCACCACAACCTTAATGAGATTCGTAACCTCCGTATGAACAAGTTAGCACCGGTCCGCAATAATAGGCCCCGAAATGAATTCTAGAAGCCTGTGATACCCTGACCAGCAGTACCGACACCACGATGGCAGTAGAATCGCAGCACTTTCAACAATCGGGCGAAGGAAATCATGTACCATCCTGGCATCACTTGATACGCCTATGGTGCGGAAGGGCATTATGCTAGGCAGTGCTCGAAACAGGGACATAATGCTCTAAGACCCAACAATAACGGTCGTGGCACAAACGAAGCCCCACGACACAACAACCCCAATAACAACCAAAGAAAGGGACAGGTTAATCATGTGACCTTTGAGGAAGCCCGGAATGCACCGGACATCGTGTTTGGTATGTTCCCTGTCAACACAATTAATGCTACAATTTTATTTGATTCTGGAGCTTCCCATTCGTGCATCTCTAAAAGATTTTCTTTGAAGAATCAATTTTCTTTTTCGCCTTTGGAAAATTTAAGCAAGGATATGAGCATTGAAATCAAAGGAACGAAGTTTTTAGCCAACCTTATTGTGTTGGAAGCAGTCGATCTGGACGTCATTCTGGGAATGGACTAGTTGACTACAAATAAAGGTTTTATAGACTGCTATATCCGTACAATGACTCTCACCGATTGTCAAGGGAAAACAGTAAAGGTTGGTACAAGGAGAATGTCCACCTCGCAGGGAAAATTACATCAAGTGGACATGACAGACTTACGCAAAGTTCCTGTGGTATGTGAATATCCAGACGTATTCCTTGAGGAGCTACCAGGCATGCCACCAGATCATGAGATTGGGTTCATTATTGAACTAGCACCCGGAACAACACCCATCTATAAGAAGCTGTATCACATGGCACCAACAGAGTTGGTCAAGCTAAAGAAGCAAATCAAGGAATTATTGTAGAAGGGTTATGTCCGACCCATCTCGTCACCATGGGGATCACCAATGCTATTCGCCAAGAGAAAGGATGGTACCTTAAGGTTGTGTATTAATTACAAGGCACTCAACCTGGTCACCATCAAAAATAAATATCCACCACCATAGATCAATGACCTGTTCGACCAACTGGATGAAGCCAAGGTGTTCTCAAAAATAGACTTGAGATCAGGCTACCACCAATTAAGGATCCGACCACTAGATATGGATTATATGAGTTCATTGTGATGCCTTTTGGATTAACCAACGCTCCTTCTTATTTTGCGCATCTCATGAACAAGGTCTTTATGAAATACTTGGACAAGTTTGTGGTTGTGTTCATTGATGATATACTTATTTATTCCAAGACACCAGAAGAACATGAGCAACATCTTCGGATAGTCCTCGAGGAGTTACGAAAAAATCAACTTTATGCCAAATTCAGTAAGTGTGAATTTTGTTTACGAGAATTTGGTTTTCTCGGACATGTTCTGACACAAGATGGTATAGCACTGGACCCAGGTAAGGTAAAGGATGTCTTGGGATGGAAGCAACCCACCAGCGTAACTGAGGTTAGAAGTTTTCTTGGTTTGGCTGGCTACTACCGACAATTTATTGAAGGGTTCTCCACCATAGCCAAACCCATGACTCAGTTGCTTAAGAAAGATAAAAAGTTTGAATGGACCAAGGCATGTGAGAAAAGTTTCCAGGAATTAAAGAAGAGATTAACAATTGCACCCGTTCTAACCATGCTAGATGTACACACAAAAATTTATATATACTGTGACGCATCCGGAAAGGGCATTGGGAGTGTCTTAATGCAAGAGAGAGTCGTAGCATATGCTTCAAGGCAACTACAACTACACGAAGAGAATTATCCTACCCATGACTTGGAATTGGCAGCCGTGATACATGCACTCAAGAAATGGCGACATTACCTTCTTGGTAACCGATGTGAAATATACACGGATCACAAAAGCCTTAAGTATATCTTCACCCAGCCAGAACTGAACCTACGGCAATGCCGCTGGCTCGAATTAATTAAGGGCTATGATGTGGGGATTCATTACCACCCGGGTAAAGAAAATGTTGTGGCAGACCCTCAGTCGAAATCTATGCATCAACAATGACAGTGTGCGATTTCCACAGCATGAGTTCAACCAGGAGTTTGCCAAACTCAACATGGTTCTAGTTATGGAAGGACTTGTTGCTCAGCTAGAAGTAAAGCCAATGTTGGAAGCTCGGATCAAAGAAGCTCAGAAAGGACACCCCGGCATTGAAGGAATTAAAAGTAAGATAAACTTTGGCAAGGCATCTGAGTTTACCATTCATGTGCAAGGAATCCTATGGTACAGAAGATGGCTATGCGTGCCCGACAAAGAAGAACTCAAGCACCAAATTTTGGCAGAAGCCCATATGACTCCATACTCCATTCACCCAGGAGGAACCAAAATGTACAAGGACCTACAAGAGAAATTTTGGTGGCACGGGATGAAAAGAGATATAGCTGTGTATGTTACACAGTGTGACTCTTGTCAGCGTATAAAGGCAGAACATCAAAGGCCAGCAGGATTATTGCAGCCACTCAGGGTACCTGAATGGAAGTGGGACGAGATAGGAATGGATTTTATTGTGGGATTACCAATATCACGACACGGCAATAATGCTATATGGGTTATCACTGATTTACTAACCAAGGTGGCACATTTCATTCCAGTAAAAACAACATACTCAACTCAGAGGCTTGCTAGGTTATACCTCTCTCGAATTGTTTGCCTACACAGAGTACCCAAGACCATAGTCTCCGACAGAGGCACTCAGTTTGTCTCAAGGTTTTGGGATCACTTGCAGCAAGCCCTCGGAACGCAACTGGTTTTCAGTACGGCATATCACCCACAAACAGGGGGGAAGACTGAACGGGTAAACTAAATATTAGAAGACATGCTGAGAGCTTGTGTTCTTACTTATGGAGCCAGTTGGGAGGATAGTTTTCCATATGCGGAATTCTCATACAATAACAACTATTAGGCAAGTCTAAAGATGTTACCCTTTGAAGCACTGTACGGTCGAAGATGTCGTACCCCACTGAATTGGTATGAAATCGGAGATAGCGAAATCTATGGCCCGGAAGTTCTCAAAGAGGCAGAAACAAAAGTGAAACTTATTCAAGATAGACTGAAAACATCTTAGAGCCGTCAGAAAAGCTATTATGACCAGAAACACCGCCAGATCAGTTTTCAATCTGATGAGTATATGTACCTCAGGGTATCCCCAATGAGAGTACTATAGAGATTTAAGGTCAAAGGAAAGCTAGCACCACGGTTTGTTGGACCATTTAGAATAATTGTAAGGAGAGGCAAGGTTGCCTACCAACTGGAGCTACCCGCAGAATTGTCAGATGTTCATAACATGTTCCATGTATCACAACTAAGGAGATGTGTTAGAAATCCAGACAAACAAATCCAACACCAGGACCTGGATCTTCAACCAGACCTTACATACAAGGAGCACCTAATAAAAATCTTGGAGGAGTCTGAACGGAGGACCCGGCAGAGCATGATAAAATTTTATAAGGTTCAGTGGAGTAATCGTACCGAGGAAGAAGCAACTTGGTAAAGAGAGGATCACCTCAGGACTGAATACCCGTACCTATTTGAGGGACATCTGGAATCTCAGGGACGAGATTTTTCTTAAGAGGGGTAGGTGTTCTAACAGCCCAAAGTTATCCCTTGGATTTTTAAATTTTTCAAAATAGTTTCTTTATTTGGATGTGTCGGTGTTCTGGGAACGGGAGTCCCCAGACTTGCCTGCCTGCGGCCCACTGCGTGGCTAAGCCAGCAGGCTGTACGACCCATCTTCATCAACAAGGCATCCAAGACCCTCGCGAGGGGCCAAGCCTCGTGAGGCGGACGACGCAAGACCTCCTCTAGAGTGGCCCAGTTAGGCAGGCTCACGAGGAGCGGAGATATCAAGGCGAGGCAAACCTCACGAGGCTCTCGTGACGTGAGCCATGACGATCGGCACCAGGCGGGCGCCAGCGCGCGCAGCGTCCTTGTTTCCCCTTTGGTGCTAAGGAGGCCAGTGCAGGGGAGGAGTACCGAGGCTTCAGGCAAAGTTTGCCATATCGGTGCAACAAGACCAGGACCAGAAGGACGGCAAGACGGAGGTCATCGTGGAGCCCAAGACGGCATCACCACTAGAGCCTTTGGCAGGCGAAGACCACTTTTGTCAGGATGGCTTGTACTAGTTGTCCCCTTCAAATTAGCGCACCGTTGTTGGGTCCCTTCCCGCTCAATATTTGGGAAGAGGACCAGGGCCTCTATAAATAGAGTTAGCCACCCCATAGGAGAGGGGGGACGACAGAGAGAGACAACGAGAGAGAGAGAGCCTGAAGATCATCCCCACACACGCAAGTTAGCCAAGCACGAGAACACCTCATTCTCAGGAGGTTGTTCTTCCCCTTGTATTGTTCATCATCAGCCCAAGAGGCAATCCACCACCACCACACTGGAGTAGGGTATTACACCACAATGGTGGCCCGAACCAGTATAAATCTTGTATATTTCTGTGTTGCGAGTTCGTCGAGTTCGTTTGCGAGATCTTAGTGAGCTAGGGCATAGATCGGTGGGAGGAAAAGAGTTCACGCGCACCCCAGTGTTCGAACCTTAAGGGTTTGTCGGAACCCCACTTCCAACATTTGGCGCGCTAGGTAGGGGTGCGCCGTAGCCTCCCTTCCATCAGTTTGTCGCTATGTCGCTCCACCGTCTCCATGGCGGACGCTCGCCGTGCTCGAGCTGAGCGTCGGGATGCCCTCACCGCCCGTGTTGCTCAGACGGCCCCCATCAGCGGGCCACCACGTCGTTCTCTGGCTCCCGCCGCCAACGCTCCAACCGGCCCGGTGGGGAACGAGCAGCAAGCGTCTTCGCTGCATCCTTCGGTGCGGCAGGACGGCCGCACCGCCACTCCATCGCTGACCCCGGCCGGTTCTTCATCTCATGCACACCGCGCTCCCATGGAGGCGCGGGCCGCACTCCTCACCGCAAACGAGCTCCTGCGCTACCGCCCAGTCGACGACCTCTATGAGGAATGGCTCGACCACGTCGCCGAACTCGTCCGCGCCGCAGGGGGCTCCCCAGCGCTATCTGTCTCTCTGCCTCACCCTTAGCCGGCCATGGGCGACGAGGCCTGAGGCGCGCCTCTACCACCCCAGCCCAAGGACGGCGCCTTGGCACCAAGGCGCGCGGCCCCGCGGTGTGATCCGCCATGCCCGGTGCCCACGCGCGAAGAGAGAAGCTGCCAAGAAATCCCTCGGCTGCGAGGAGCTGCACCCGCGCTCCCCGCACCGCCTTGTCAAGACCGCGCGCTGCCCGCGGTGGCGCCACGCGGACCTCATCAAGACCAAGCTCCACCTCCGAAACGGGCCCCAATAACTACGGCTGGCTGTCGCGCCTTCACCCCCGAGCTGCGCATTGTCGCCTAGCCAGGCAAGTTCAGGCTAGAGCTGCCTCCTCGCTACGACGGCACCGCCGACCCCATGGAGTTCCTGCAGCTCTACGAGCTAAGCATCGAAGCAGCCAACGGCGATGAGAAAGTCATGGCAAACTGGTTTCCCATGGCTCTCAAGGATGGGGCCCGCTCTTGGCTCCTGAACCTGCAGCACGGCTCGATCTCCTCATGGGACGAGATGCACGACTGCTTCGTCTCCAACTTCCAGGGCACTCGCGACCGCCCGCCGGCCGCGGGCGACCTACGCCGTATCAAGCAACAGCCAGGGGAGACCCTCCAGAAGTACATCCAGCGCTTTAACAACACCCGCCTCAAGATCCCCAAGGTCACGGATGAGGTCATCATCTCCGCGTTCTCCGACGGCGTCCGTGACGTCAAGATGAAGGAAGAGCTCGCTATCCATCAGGAGCTCTGCACATCTCAGGAGCTGTTCAACCTGGGGACCAAGTGCGCAAGAGCTGAGGAGGGGCGCCTCTCTCTCCTTGAGCTGCCAGCTGTGGGCACAGAGGAGAAGAAAGCCAAGGCCAAGGACGTGAAGCGCAAGGAAGCAATGGTGCTAGCAGCTGAGCCCGACACCAAACAGGGTAGAGATCAGCATGAGTCATCCAACAACAGCCGACCGTTCTGCTCCTTCCACAACCTGAACACCCACAACACCAACGACTGCCAAGAGCTCTGAGCCCTACGCGAGGGACGCTACGGTCGACGCCCCGAGCACAGCGACCGGGGCTACGGCCGTGGAGGAGGACGAGGAGGCGGACGTTGGGACGACCGTGGCCCACATCAGGAATGGCACGATAGGCCTCGTGAGGACCGCTGGCAGGACCATCCTCGCGAGGGGCCCTGGAGGGACCAGCCTCGTGAGGATCGCCCCCAAAGCAACGCCGGTCTTCCTCCGCTGCCGCCACCAAGAAGGAACAACGACCATCATCATGACGAGGGGGCTGGGGGCTTCCAGCAGCCGTGTGCAATCGCCTGCATCTTGGGCGGCGCCCATGCCCCAGCCTCTCAGCGCATCTTCAAATGGTTCACTCGCGAGGTGAACGCGGTGCTCCCCAAGCTTGAGGCTGCGCGCCCGCTCGGGTGGTCCCAGTGCGCCATCAATTTCAACTCGGCAGATCAGCTCAAGTGCGCGGCCACCGCCGGCGTCCTCTCGATGTTGTATTCCCAGTCATCAGCAATGTGCAGGTTACCAAGACCCTCATCGATGGTGGTGCAGGGCTCAACGTCCTGTCCGTCGACACGTTCGACAACCTCCAGGTGCCATATGGGCAGCTCCAGCCTACCAAACCTTTCTCAGGAGTGACCGAAGGCTCCACCACACCGATAGGGCAGGTCCGCCTGCCTGTCACCTTCGGCACACGCGATAACTACCGCACCGAGCTCATTGACTTCGACATCGCGCACATCCGCCTGCCGTACAATGCCATCCTCGGGTATCCGGCCCTTGCCAAGTTCATGGCGGTCACCCACCACGGCTACAACGTCCTCAAGATGCCTGGAAGTGGCGGGGTCATCACGGTCCTGTGTGAAGAAAGGGATGCGGTGTGCTCCCTCGAGCGCGCCTTCCAAGCTGCAGCAATCGACGACCCCGACAGCAGAAGTGAGGGCCCTCCGGAGGCCATTCCCAAGAAGAAGAAGCTGTGCCGCGCTGTAACACCCACGATGCGGCTATATCTCCCACGTGTCGGAGCACGACTTAGAGGCATAACCGCATTGTAGGCAATGTCGCAAGAGAGGTAATCTTCACACAACCCATGTAATGAATAAGGAAAGGGATACATAGTTGGCTTACAATCGCCACTTCACACAATACATGAATAAAGCATTACAATCATCCAGATACAATCAAGGTCCGACTACGGAACCAAAATAAAGAATACTACCCCTAATGCTACAGATCCCCGATCGCCCCAACTGAGCTCCACTACTGATCAACTAGAAACGGAACAACATAACGAACACAATCTTCATCGAGCTCCTTCGTGAGCTCGGTTGCGTCACCTACACGATAACATCGGCACCTGCAAACTGGGTCTGGAAGTAATCTGTGAGTCACGGGGACTCAACAATCTCACACCCTTGCGATCAAGACTATTTAAGCTTATAGGTAGGGAAAACGTGTGAGGTGGAGCTGCAGCAAGCACTAGCATATATGGTGGCTAACATTCGCAAAATGAGAGCGAGAAGTGGAGGCCAAGCACGGTCGAGAATCTATGATCAAGAAGTGATCCTAGACTACTTACGTTCAAGCATAACTCCAACACCGTGTTCACTTCCCAGACCCCTCCGAGAAGAGACCATCACGGCTACACACGCGGTTGATGCATTTTAATTAAGTTAAGTGTCAAGCTCTCTACAACCAGACATTAACAAATTCCCATCTGCCCATAACCATGGGCACGGCTTTCGAAAGCTCAAATCCCTGCAGTGGTGTCCCAACTTAGCCCATCACAAGCTCTCACGGTCAACGAAGGATATTCCTTCTCCCAAGACAACCCGATCAGACTCGGAATCCTGGTTACAAGACATCTCGACAATGGTAAAACTAAACCAGCAAAGCCGCTCGATGTGCCGACAAATCCCGATAGGAGTCGCACGTATCTCGTTCTCAGGGCAACACCGGATGAGACTAGCTACGAGTAAAACCAACCCTCAAGTTTCCCCGAGGTGGCCCCGCAGGCAGCTCGGTTCGGACCAACACTCCGAGGAGCACTGGCCCGGGGGGGTTAAAATAAGATGACCCTTGAGTCTGCAGAACCCAAGGGAAGGTATATGGTGGTAGGTAGGCGAATGGTAAAACCAAGGTTGGGCCTTGCTGGAGGAGTTTTATTCAAGGCGAACTGTCAAGGGGTTCCCATTATAACCCAACCGTGTAAGGAACGTAAAATCAAGGAACATAACACCGGTATGACGGAAACTAGGGCGGCAAGAGTGGAACAAAACACCAGGCTTAAGGCCGAGCCTTCCACCCTTTACCAAGTATATAGATGCATTAATTAAATAAGAGATATTGTGATATCCCAACAAATATCCATGTTCCAACAAGGAACAAACTCCAATCTTCACCTGCAACTAACAACGCTATAAGAGGGGCTGAGCAAAGCGGTAACATAGCCAAACAACGGTTTGCTAGGACAAGGTGGGTTAGAGGCTCATGGCAATATGGGAGGCATGATATAGCAAGTGGTAGGTATCGCAGCATAGGCATGGCAAAAGAGCGAGCAACTAGCAAGCAAAGATAGAAGTGATTTCGAGGGTATGGTCATCTTGCCTGAGATCCCGCAAGGAAGAAGAACGAGTCCATGAAGAAGACAAACGGTCGTAGTCGAACTAATCCTCACAAACGTGACGTTATCGGAACTAACCCGAAGAAGCAACACCGGAAAGAAGCAAACAACATGGTAATCAACCATCACATAAACATGGCATGATGCACAACCAAGTATGATGCATGTCTGGTTTAAAGAAGCATGGCATGGCAAAATGCACAAACAATCCTACAAATTAAGTGGAGCTCAACATGCAACTCCCTTGCATATTGACGAAACACCACATTCAAGTTATTTAGTTCGATCTCGTTTATGTACCCAACAATATTAAATGTTGTTAAGCATGTCAAGAGGTGAAACATAAAGGAATTATCTATCTAAACAATTTAAATGGGGCCGGATATAGCAAACAACAAATCCGGTAAATCCCCATATGCATTTAGCAAATTAATACAAACAACAATTTTAAACATTCTTGATGTTGTTAACATGATGCGGATGACATGTGCAAGTTTATGCAATTTTTATTAAAAGTTTGACAAGAGTATTATGAAGCATTTGGTCGCCATGGCGGAACAAAAGGGGTGCCACGGCAACTACAACGGAAATGGTGCCACGGCAACATTCTGGTGATCCGACAACTCATTGAGATGTCGGTGCAAGAGAAAAGTGGATGAACGGATCATGCGAGGACGGTGGGGTGATCCCGGATACCGGGTTTCCCATGGGTCGAGGGCATGGCAACCGAGGAGGAACGTGCAATGACAACTGGGACACGGTTTGAACATGAGCATCTCATACAACATGCATTCATTCTCGGAAGGTCGTCTCGGCGGTTATACCAATGAAGCGTGCGTTTTCGGAGCGGATCAAGTTCGAAGCGGAGAAGGGGAAGTAGACGTTCTCGGGACTTTCGTAGTGGAAGTAGTTGTTCTCTCATGCTCTAGGGTCGATGGTAGAGGTTCTCGCGATCTCGGCGACGGTAGTGGTACATGTTCGTTTTTCGGAGAGGTACATGGCGTTCTTCGGTCATAGGTACTTGACGTTTTGCTACCCGGGTCTTCGGCGACAGTCGTTGTTCTATGCATCGGGCATCAACGTACTAGCCGAGGTACTTGCCGTTCTTAGAGGTTCCGAAGACGGCGGTAGATGAACATGACGCGTCGTCATGGTACTTGTTAGTCTTGAGGGTCGACGGTAGTGGAACTTGGCGCAATCCATGGAAACAGTGCTCGTTCGGGCATCATAGTCGGTCTTGGCGGGTCGTCATGTAGTCGTGCATGTGTCTTCGGCGACACCAGGATTCATCTCGGCGGTCTCGTCTCGGTCTTCAATCAAAAATGAAGCAAGGCAAAAGACTCGGGGCGGTGGTACTTGGCGGTCCACAGCAAAGAGGAACCATGAAGGGGTGGCTCGAGGAAGAACACTGCAGCAAGGCGGCGAGGCCAGGGGAGGCGCAGCGGCGAAGCAGGGACTCGCGAGCAGAGGAGCAAGTCGCGGTGCTAGTGCAAGGTGGCGACGAGACGAGGTGGTCGCCAGTGGCTACGAGCTGAAGAGCGATGTGGACGATGTGGCATAGGGCCGGGCGAGGTGAAGCAGCAGGATGGGGGCGACCGGGGCGGCGAGGTCGGGGTTCGCCGGAGGAGCCGAGGTCGGGCACCATGGGGATGCAGGCAACGGAGAGGCGAGGGGCGTCGTGGCCAAGCGGAGGGAGGAGGAGGCGCAGATGGGACGGCGCCGGTCCCTGACGTCAGGGCCCTTGGTGGAGCTCGTGGTGGTTGGTGGTGGCTCGGGACGAGGGTGGACGTAGGGGAGAGGCGGTCGGGAATGGGGCAAGGGCGTCGCTCCTCTGTGCGTGCGTGTGTGGCGGCGGACAGGAACGAGAGGGAGAGATGGGGATCGAGTGGAGGGGATCGGGGTAGCTAGGGTTATGGAGCTGGTGGGGGTGGCTGGGCCTTGGGCCAAAATGGGTTGGTAGCTGGGCTCCCTCTCTCCTTACTTCTCTTCTCTTACAGAAAAAAAGGAAGGAGAAAAAGAGAGAAGAGCAAAGGTTAGGGAAAGAATTGGGCACGTGGACAATTTTTTCCGGAGCCACAAAAATACGAGGAATTTGACAAAAATGGCCTGGGGATTTTTAGAGGAAGTAAAATCCACATGCGTAGGATTTAACTCGGCAAGTTTGAATTTTGAAACCCATTCAAAAGAACTCCAAATGGGTTGAAACTATAGGATGTGACCCTACACAATATATGAGATTTATGGGCAGATTTGGAACATTTATGGGTAAAGTAAAATTGCCACTCAATTTTACTAAAAGGCCCCAAAGAAAGAAGGGGAAGTTGAGAAGGATAAAAGGAAATTCGAAGAATGGTGCATATGTGTTGTGGGTGATCCCAAGCCAATGGAATGGTTTAATATAGCTCCCTAATATTAGGAGGATATGTTTTAAAGAGAAACCACCATGTGAATTCCCTCGGTTTAAATGGATCAAAGATCTATGCCATTTATTTAGTTGAGTTAAGAAAAAGAAATGACATGATGCAATGCACACGAAGCAAAGATGAATGCAACAGACGAAACAAAACACACAACGAAACCCGGAAACCCTGGAAGGCATCTGAAGCTCCGGTCTTGGGGCGTTACATGCGCAGAACCTCAGGAGGATGGAATCGCGGCAGGAGCCTCGTCAGGATCAGCGTCCGTCCCAGGGGCGCCTCCCTCCATCGCATAGGAAGGCGCGCCCAGCACCCTCTTCGGGCAGGGCTCGGGGGCTCTCTTCTGGAGGGCCCTAGGCCTTGCCAACCTCACGAGGGACGCGCTTGGGCACAACTTGGAGGCATGCCATGCGGGACGTTTTCCTCAGGAGAACGCAGGGCAAGGGGTGTCCACCGCTCAGGAGTTCATCGCCAAGACCACACAGGAACTGCAAGATGCAAGAGCCATGCGTGGCGACAGCCGCTCATAGGGCGCGGCTCACCACCCAGGCAAGGGTGCTGAGCTGCGCGTCTGCATCGGCATCCTAGGGCTCAATAGGGCCGCGTCTCAGGAGCGCTTCTGGCCTTCGCGTGTGGGCTGTTGCGAGGGCCCACCACACAGCTACGTTCGCATGCCCCTCGGCTTGCCGAGCGTGGCGTCGGCCTATCAGCACGCCATGCGGCGTGACCTGGTGGCTCAAGAGGCCAGGTACCGCGTCGTCCTGGAGTGAATGGAGACGGTCTTCAGGGAGCCTCCTGAGCCCCCAGACCCTCCCGAGGCTCAGGGCTCCGGTGGCCCATGAGGAGTCATTTCTTAGACGCGCGCCTTCAGCTCCACCAACTCTGCTTCGTCTACAGAACCAGGTGACATCTTCCAAGCTTGTTTAAGCTGGGAGCGCCCCTTGGGCTGCATTATTCCCAAGTCGTGTAGTTCCGTCCCTATGGCATGTATCCCAATTGCTTATGTCTTTAGCTTACCTTGCTAGGGGCGCCCCTCGGGCTGCATCATCCCCAAGCCGCTCGGGCCGGACCCAGCGGCATGTATCTTCCTGCATTTACCCAAGCTGATTTGCCTTCCCTGCTTAACCTGTCTATGGTCATCACCTGCTCAATCATCGCCTCCCACGGGGCCTCCTCACAGGCACAACACTGATGCATGGGTCCGTCCCTGCCACGTCGACAAGTCGAGTGATACGTCTCCAACGTATCTATAATTTTTGATTGCTCCATGCTATATTGGGCTTTATTTTCCACTTTTATATTATTTTGCGACTAACCTATTAACCGGAGGCCCAACCCAGAATTGCTGTTTTTTGCCTATTTCAGTGTTTCGGAGAAACAGAATATCAAACGGAGTCCAAACGGAATAAAATCTTCGGGAACGTGATTTTCTCACCGAACATGATCCAGGAGACTTGGACCCTACTCCAGGGGGTCAAAGAGGAGGTCACGAGGGTGGGGGGCGCCCCCCCCCTAGGGCGCGCCCCCTACCTCGTGGGCCCCTTGGTGCTCCACCGACGTACTCCTTCCACCTATATATACACATGTACCCCCAAACGATCAGAACAGGAGCCAAAAACCTAATTCCACCGCCGCAACTTTCTGTATCCACGAGATCCCATCTTGGGGCCTATTCCGGAGCTCCGCCGGAACAGGGTCGTCATCACGGAGGGCTTCTACATCATCCTAGCCCCTCCGATGAAGTGTGAGTAGTTTACCTCAGACCTTCGGTTCCATAGTTAGTAGCTAGATGGCTTCTTCTCTCTCTTTGAATCTCAATACAAAGTTCTCCCCCTCTCTTGTGGAGATCTATTCGATGTAATCTTCTTTTTGTGGTGTGTTTGTTGAGACTCATGAATTGTGGGTTTATGATCAAGTCTATCTATGAATAATATTTGAATCTTCTCTGAATTATTTTTTGTATGATTGGTTATCTTTGCAAGTCCCTTCGAATTATCCATTTGGTTTGGCCAACTAGATTGGTAGTTCTTGCCATGGGAGAAGTGCTTAGCTTTGGGTTCGATCTTTTGGTGTCCTTACCCGGTGACAGAAGGGGCAACAAGGCACATATTGTATCATTGCAATCGAGGATAACAAGATGGGGTTTATTTCATATTGCATGAATTTATCTCTCTACATCATTTCATCTTGCTTAAGGCGTTACTCTACTTTTAACTTAATACTCTAGATGCATGCTGGATAGCGGTTGATGAGTGGAGTAATAGTAGTAGATGCAGAATCGTTTCGATCTACTTATCACGGACGTGATGCCTATATACATGATCATGCCTAGATATTCTCCTAACTATGCTCAGTTCTGTCAATTGCTCAACAGTAATTTGTTCACCCACCGTAGAATACTTATGCTCTTGAGAGAAGCCACTAGTGAAACTTATGGCCCCCGGGTCTATTCTCATCGTATCAATCTCCATCACTTTAATCTTGCTTTGCTTTTACTTTGCCTTTACTTTTTACTTTGCATCTTTATACCAAAAATACCAAAAATATTATATCTATTAGATCTCACTCTCGTAAGTGACCGTGAAGGGATTGACAACCCCTAATCGCGTTGGTTGCGAGTAGCTATCGCTTTGTGCAGGTACGAGGGACTTGAGCGTCGCCTCCTACTGGATTGATACCTTGGTTCTCAAAAACTGAGGGAGATACTTATGCTACACTGCTGCATCATCCCTTCCTCTTCGGGGAAAACCAACGCAAGCTCAAGACGTAGCAAGAAGGATTTCTGGCACCGTTGCCGGGGAGTCTACGCAAAAAGTCAACATACCAAGTACCCATCGCAAGCCCTATCTCTCGCATTACATTATTTGCCATTTGCCTCTCGTTTTCCTCTCCCCCACTTCACCCTTGCCGTTTATTCGCCCTCTCTCTCTCTATCCTCCCTCTCTATTTGCCTCTTTTGCCCGTTTGCTTTTTGTTTGCTCGTGTGTTAGATTGCTTGTTTGTCACGATGGCTCAAGATACTACCAAATTGTGTGACTTCACCAATACCAATAATAATGATTTCCTTAGCACTCCGATTGCTCCTCTTACCGATGCTGAATCTTGTGAAATTAATACTGCTTTGTTGAATCTTGTTATGAAAGATCAATTCGCCGGCCTTCCTAGTGAAGATGCCGCTACTCATCTGAATAGCTTCATTGATTTATGTGATATGCAAAATAAAAAAGATGTCAATAATGATGTCGTTAAATGGAAGCTATTTCCTTTTTTGCTTAGAGATCGCACTAAAGCTTGGTTTTCGTCTTTGCCTAAGAATAGTATTGATTCATGGAACAAGTGCAAAGATGCTTTTATCTCTAAGTATTTTCCTCCCGCTAAGATCATCTCTCTTAGAAACGATATTATGAACTTTAAACAACTTGATCATGAACATGTTGCACAAGCTTGGGAGAGAATGAAATTAATGATACGTAATTGCCCTACTCATCGTTTGAATTGTGGATGCTTATACAAAAATTTTATGCCGGATTGAATTTTTCTTCTAGAAATCTTTTAGATTCGGCCGCGGGAGGCACTTTTATGGAAATCACCTTAGGAGATGCTACTTAACTCCTAGATAATATTATGGTTAATTATTCTCAATGGCATACCAAAAGATCTTCTAATAAAAAAAGTGCATGTGATAGAAGAAATCAATGTTTTGAGTGGAAAGATGGATGAACTTATGAAATTATTTGCTACTAAGAGTGTTTCTTCTGATCCTAATGATATGCCTCTGTCTACTTTGATTGAGAATAACAATGAATCTATGGATGTGAATTTTGTTGGTACGAATAATTTTGGTAACAACGCTTATAGAGGGAATTTTAATCCTAGGCCATATCCTAGTAATCCTTCTAATAATTTTGGGAATTCCTACAACAACTCTTATGGAAATTATAATAAGATGCCCTCTGAATTTGAGAATAGTGTTAAAGAGTTTATGAATTTACAAAAGAATTTTAATGCTTTGCTTGAGGAGAAATTGCCTAAAGTTGATGATTTGGCTAGAAATATTGATAGAATTTCTCTTGAGGTTGATTCTTTAAAGCTTCCAAAGATGAGTCTCTCAATGAGTCTCTCAATGAGTCTCTCAAAGCCATGAGAATTTCCATTGATGAGTGCAAGGAAAGAACCGCTAGGATGCGTGCTTCCAAAGATGCCTTTATTAAAGCGTGTTCCTCCAATTCCTATGAAAATCAAGATGAAGATCTAAAAGTTATTGATGTGTCCCCTATTAAATCTTTGTTTTTCAATATGAATCTTGATGAAACTGAATATGATCTTCCTTTACCTAGAAGGCGTTCTAAAAATTCGGAGTATTTAGATCTTAATGATGAAATTGATGAAAGTGGGATTGAAAGAAATAAAAATCTAGATGTTGCTAAACCCACTATATTGGATTTCAAGGAATTTAATTATGAAAGTTGATCTTTAATTGATTGTATTTCCTTGTTGCAATCCGTGCTAAATTCTCCACATGCTTATAGTCAAAATAAAGCCTTCACCGAACATATTGTTGATGCCTTGATGCAATCTTATGAAGAAAACTTGAGTTGTAAGTTTCTATCCCTAGAAAACTCTACGATGAGTGGGAACCAACTATTAAATTAAAATTAAAGGTCATGAGTTTTATGCTTTGTGTGATTTGGGTGCTAGTGTCTCTACTATTCCCAAGACTTTGTGTGATTTGCTAGATTTCCATAATTTTGATGATTGCTCTCTAAACTTGCATCTTGCGGATTCCACTATTAAGAAACCTATGGGAAGGATTAATGATGTTCTTATTGTTGCAAATAGGAATTATGTGCCCGTAGATTTCATTGTTCTTCATATAGATTGCATTCCTTCTTGCCCTATTATTCTTGGTAGACCTTTCCTTAGAACGGTTGGTGCGATTATTGATATGAAGGAAGGGAATATTAGATTTCAATTTCCATTAAAAAAGGGCATGGAAAACTTTCCAAGAAATAAAATAAAATTAACATATGAAACTATCATGAGAGCCACTTATGGATTGCCTACCAAAGATGGCAATAGCTAGATCTATCCTCGCTTTTATGCCTAGCTAGGGGCGTTAAACGATAGCGCTTGTTGGGAGGCAATCCAATTTTA
Source organism: Triticum urartu (assembly GCF_003073215.2). NCBI lineage: Eukaryota > Viridiplantae > Streptophyta > Magnoliopsida > Poales > Poaceae > Triticum > Triticum urartu. The sequence continues at coordinate 524,036,836 of NC_053028.1, read as the reverse complement.
TTTTTATTCCTTACTTTTTGCTCCTGCTTAGTAATAAATAAATTATTTAGCCTCTGTTTTGGTTGTGTTTTTTGTGTTTAATTAGTGTTTGTGCCAAGTAGAACCGTTGGGAAGACTTGGGGAAAGTCTTGTTGAACTTGCTGTAAAAAACAGAAACTTTAGCGCTCACGAGAACTGCTGTCATTTTTATTTAAAGAGTGATATTTAGTTAATTCTTTTTTCAGATGATTAATAGATAAATTTCTCACGTCCAGCAATTTATTTTAGAACTTTTGGGGCTCCAGATCTTGCGCTAGCTACAGATTAATACAGACTGTTCTGTTTTTGACAGATTCTGTTTTTCGTGTGTTGTTTGCTTATTTTGATGAATCTATGGTTAGTAAAATAGTTTATAATCCATAGAGAAGTTGGAATACAGTAGGTTTAACACCAATATAAATAAATAATGAGTTCATTACAGTACCTTGAAGTGGTCTTTTGTTTTCTTTCGCTAACGGAGCTCATGAGTTTTTTATTTTGAGTTTTGTGTTGTGAAGTTTTCAAGTTTTGGGTGAATTCTTTTGATGGATAATGGAACAAGGAGTGGCAAGAGCGTAAGCTTGGGGATGCCCATGGCACCCCCAAGATAATCCAAGGACACCAAAAAGTCAAAGCTTGGGGATGCCCCGGAAGGCATCCCCTCTTTCGTCCACTTCCATCGGTAATTTACTTGGAGCTATATTTTTATTCACCAACATGATATGTGTTTTTCTTGGAGCGTCTTGTATTATTTGTGTCTTTGTGTCTTAGTATGCCACAATCATCCTTGCTGTACACACCTTTTGAGAGATCCATACATGAATTAAAATTGTATAGAATACTCTATGTGCTTCACTTATATCTTTTGAGCTAAGTAGTTTTGCTCTATGTGCTTCACTTATATATTTTGAGCTATGTAGTTTTGCTCTATGTGCTTCACTTATATCTTTTGAGCTAGTTAATTTTTCTCTATTTGCTTCACTTATATCTTTTGAGCATTATAATTTTGCTCTATGCGCTTCACTTAGAACTTTTAGAGCACGGTGGTGGATTTGTTTTAAAGAAACTATTGATCTCTCATGCTTCACTTAAATTATTTTGAGAGTCTCTTAATAGCATGGTAATTTGCTTAATAATAATATGCTTGGTATTCAAGATTTGTGAAACTTTCTTTTGAGTGTGTTGAATACTAAGAAAAGATTGAAGCATGATAATTGTTTTGAGATATGGAGGTGATAATATTAAAGTCATTCTAGTTGAGTAGTTGTGAATTTAAAGAATACCTGTGTTAAAGTTTGTGATTCCCGTAGCATGCACGTATGGTGAACCGTTATGTGATGAAGTCGGAGCATGATTTATTTATTAATTTTCTTCCTTATGAGTGGCGGTCGGGGACGAGCGATGGTCCTTTCCTACCAATCTATCCCCCTAGGAGCATGCGCGTAATACTTTGCTTTGATAACTTCTAGATTTTTGCAATAAGTATGAGTTCTTTATGAATAATGTTGAGTCCATGGATTGTACGCACTCTCACCCTTCCACCTTTTCTAGCCTCTCTAATACCGCGCACCTTTCGCCGGTATCATACACCCACCATATACCTTCCTCAAAACAGCCACCATACCTACCTATTATGGCATTTCCATAGCCATTCCGAGATATATTGCCATGCAACTTTCCACCACCTAGTTCATCATGACACATTCATCATTGTAATATTGCTTAGCATGATCATGTAGTTGACATAGTATTTGTGGCAAAGCCACCGTTCATAATTTCTTCATACTTGTCACTCTTGATTCATTGCATATCCCGGTACACCGTCGGAGGCATCCATATAGAGTCATACTTTGTTTTAGAATCGAGTTGTAATCATTGAGTTGTAAAAAAATAGAAGTGTGATGATCATCATTCAATAGAGCATTGTCCAAAAAAAAAAAGAGAGAAAGGCCAAAAAAAGAGAAGGCCCAAAAAAAGAAAATAAATAAAAAGGGGCAATGCTACTATCTTTTTTCCACACTTGTGCTTCAAAGTAGCACCATGATACAGCGAGTCTCATATATTGTGCTTCAAAGTAGCACCATGTTCTTCATATAGAGAGTCTCATATGTTGTCACTTTCATATACTAGTGGGAATTTTACATTATAGAACTTGGCTTGTATATTCCAATGATGGGCTTCCTCAAAATTGCCCTAGGTCTTCGTTAGCAAGCAAGTTGGATGCACACCCACTTAGTTTCTTTTGTTGAGCTTTCATACATTTATAGCTCTAGTGCATCCGTTGCATGGCAATCCCTACTCACTCACATTGATATCTATTGATGGGCATCTCCATAGCCCGTTGATACACCTAGTTGATGTGAGACTATCTTCCCCTCCTTTTTGTCTTCTCCACAACCACCATTCTATTCCACCTATAGTGCTATATCCATGGCTCACGCTCATGTATTGCGTGAAGATTGAAAAAGTTTTGAAAAAGTTAGAGTATGAAACAAGTGCTTGGCTTGTCATCGGGGTTGTGCATGATATAAATACTTTGTGTGGTGAAGATGGAGCATAGCCACACTATATGATTTTGTAGGGATAACTTTCTTTGGCCATGTTATTTTGAGAAGACATAATTGCTTTGTTAGTATGCTTGAAGTATTTTTTTATGTCAATATAAACTTTTGTCTTGAATCTTTCTAATCTGAATATTCATACCACAATCAAGAAGATTTGCATTGAAATTATGCCAAGTAGCACTCCGCATCAAAAATTCTCTTTTTATCATTTACCTACTCGAGGACGGGCAGGAATTAAGCTTGGGATGCCTGATATGTCTCCAACGTATCTATAATTTTTTATTGCTCTATATTGGGCTTTATTTTCCACTTCTATATTATTTTTGGGACTAACCTATTAACCGGAGGCCCAGCCCAGAATTGCTGTTTTTGCCTATTTCAGTGTTTCGGAGAAACAGAATATCAAACGGAGTCCAAACGGAATAAAATCTTGGGGAACGTGATTTTCTCACCGAACGTGATCCAGGAGACTTGGACCCTACTCCAGGGGGTCAAAGAGGAGGTCATGAGGGTGGGGGCGCCCCCCCTAGGGCGCGCCCCCTGCCTCGTGGGCCCCTTGGTGCTCCACCGACGTACTCCTTCCTCCTATATATACACACGTACCACCAAACGATCAGAACAGGAGCCAAAAACCTAATTCCACCGCCGCAACTTTCTGTATCCACGAGATACCATCTTGGGGCCTGTTCCGGAGCTCCGCCGAAAAAGGGTCGTCATCACGGAGGGCTTCTACATCATCCTAGCCCCTCCGATGAAGTGTGAGTAGTTTACCACGGACCTTCGGGTCCATAGTTAGTAGCTAGATGGCTTCTTCTCTCTCTTTGAATCTCAATACAAAGTTCTCCCCCTCTCTTGTGGAGATCTATTTGATGTAATCTTCTTTTTGCGGTGTGTTTGTTGAGACCGATGAATTGTGGGTTTATGATCAAGTCTATCTATGAATAATATTTGAATCTTCTCTGAATTCTTTTATGTATGATTGGTTATCTTTGCAAGTCTCTTCGAATTATCCGTTTGGTTTGGCCAACTAGATTGGTAGTTCTTGCCATGGGAGAAGTGCTTAGCTTTGGGTTCGATCTTGCGGTGTCCTTACCCAGTGACAGAAGGGGCAGCAAGGCACGTATTGTATAGTTGCCATCGAGGATAACAAGATGGGGTTTATTTCATATTGCATGAATTTATCTCTCTACATCATGTCATCTTGCTTAAGGCGTTACTCTGTTTTTAACTTAATACTCTAGATGCATGATGGATAGCGGTCGATGAGTGGAGTAATAGTAGTAGATGCTGAATCGTTTCGATCTACTTATCACGGACGTGATGCCTATATACATGATCATGCCTAGATATTCTCATAACTATGCTCAATTCTGTCAGTTGCTCAACAGTAATTTGTTCACCCACCGTAGAATACTTATGCTCTTGAGAGAAGCCACTAGTGAAACTTATGGCCCCCGGGTCTATGCTCATCATATCAATCTCCATCACTTTAATCTTGCTTTGCTTTTACTTTGCCTTTACTTTTTACTTTGCATCTTTATACCAAAAATACCAAAAATATTATATCTATCAGATCTCACTCTCGTAAGTGACTGTGAAGGGATTGAAAACCCCTAATCGCGTTGGTTGCGTGTAGCTATTGCTTTGTGCAGGTACGAGGGACTTGAGCGTGGCCTCCTACTGGATTGATACCTTGGTTCTCAAAAACTGAGGGAAATACTTACGCTACTCTACTGCATCATCCCTTCCTCTTCGGGGAAAACCAACGCAAGCTCAAGACGTAGCATCGAGCTCTGGCTCGCGGCACGCCCCGCGCACGTCACCTCACCAGGCCCTCAGTGCCTTCACTTCATCCAGACCAACCAACAGCAGGCTGATGGCTGTAACGGCAAACCATGTTCTTCTTGTGCCTGTTCACAAGGACACCGCGGGAGGATAGCAGGCGGCACCGTGAGTCTCCTTTTCTCTCGTGCAATTCTCTTGCATGTTAAAAGGGGGGCTCCTGAGCATCGTGTCTCAGGAGCTCTTACTGGCTCTCCAGCCCTCACCCCCTGGCCTTGACCACGGCATCACGACCTGGCATACCAGCGGCGGCTGAGCTCGCTCGAGGGCCGGGACCTGAGGACGCAGAGCACTAAGGAGAGCATGGGAGGATGGAAACTTGTATGGGCCAGCCAGGCTATGCCGCACAAGTTGGCGCGGAGCCCCAGCGCAATGTCAGGAATTGTCATGAAGTTCGCAAGATAAGTCTCGCCCTCGGATCGGCTAAATGTCTGAGCCTTATGGTCACTCATGCCTTGCCGCAACCCCGTTGTGGCCACGTCAACTCCCTTTCTTCCCTTACCATGGCTGCTTGAGCGCTAAAGGGGACCTCTTGAGAATCGCGCCTCAGGGGCTCTTACTGGACCTCGGGCCGCACACCTCCTGGCCTTGACCACGGCATGCGACCTGGCATACCAGCGACGGGTGTAGCTTGCCTGGGGACCGGGACCTGTCGGCGTAGAGCAACAAGCCATCGCGAGGAAAGAAAGGGGGAGACCGAGCCTTAATGGGACGCGCGTTCACCAAATCTTCATGACAGGGAAAATAAGCACAAAAGACATTATAGACCCTTACATGCCCCCACAGGAACTTCATGATTCTTCGCAGCAAACAAAAGCTAGGACTAAGAAGGACCCTATCTATACCCTCCTGTGGCAGACGCCATCATCAACAGTGGGCCACGAGAGGCCGGCGCCAATCCCATCCAGATCAGCGGCGGCGACGGCCGAACGCGGCAGCACTGCTCTGAGCGCGGCGAGAGCTCGAGGGCATGTAGCTGTCGTCGCTTGTCTCCGGAGTCTCGTAGAGCTTAGGAGAGCTGCTGGACTCCCAAGGGCTGCTGCTGCTGGAGTGGTCGCGAGCGGAGCGCGCGTCAGCCTCGCGCTCCTCTCCGGAGCAGCACTCCAGGCGGCGGCCCTCGGCATCGAAGACCTTGAAGAAGAGCGTGGAGACACCGTCGTACTCAAGGTGGATCGCGAGGGCGCCCCTCGCGCGGCAGACCCGCACGATTTCGCCCCAACCATGAGTCATGAAGATCTTGCCGGTGGGGACCGCTTCGATCTCCGCTCCAGTCGCCGGAGCGCCGTAGTCGGCGTCCTGCAACCTGAGCTCGAGAGGCCCCCTCGGCGGCATCACATCGGAGAAGAATCACGGGAAGCGGATCCAAGAGCTTGGGGGCATCAGCGCCCACAGCACCAGCTCACGTGAGGAGTCCGTGGCATGGATTCCTGGGGCGACGGCGCGCGTCGCCGCGGCGCGTCGACCCCGAGCGCGGCACCGGCGGCGCTGCTCGTCGCTCCGCCTTCCAGAGTCCTCGGCTTAGGCATACAGGGGTAGCGGATACCCTGGGGAGGCCGTTCGCACCAAGGCCTCATCACCACCAGCATCGCCGCTTCGTCGCGGTGGTGAATCGCCCTCTTCTTCGGCGGAAGTGGCTCCGATTCGTCTCGGGGGGCCTTCCCCTTTTCTTCGGCGGAGAACCTCCTGATAGGCGCCATTGGTGCTAGCGACGAAGCGAGGAAGACGAAGCTAGCAGTGGAGCGAGGAGAAGAAGCAAGCGAGCAAGGAAGAGATGGGCAACGGGGGCTCAGCCCCCTCCCCATTTATAGCAAGAGAAGGCCAACCGGCACCTCTCATGATCGCATGTAATGATGGTTCTCCTCACATGTCACAGTGACTTGTCAAGTTGAGCAGTTGCCGAGGCAGCATGGGGAAGCGGAGACACCCACGTCCAATCAATGACCACACGTAAACCAAGGCCGCAGGCTTTTGGGGGCCCGCGGTGCTCCATACTTGACCCTTGGCTTCGCCGCAAAGCCAAGCCCGAGTGCACCTTGAGCCCGGGGGCTACTGTCGGCGTTCTGGGAACAGGGGTCCCCAGACTCGCCTGCCTGCGGCCCGCTGCGTGGCTAAGCCAGCAGGCCGTACGGCCCATCTTCATCAACAAGGCATCCAAGACCCTCGCGAGGGGCCAAGCCTCGTGAGACGGACGACGCAAGACCTCCTATAGAGTGGCCTAGTCAGGCAGGCTCACGAGGAGCGGAGATATCAAGGCGAGGTAAACCTCACGAGGCTCTCGTGATGTGAGCCATGACGATCGGCACCAGGCGGGTGCCAGCGCGCGCAGCGTCCTTATTTCCTCTTTGGTGTTAAGGAGGCCAGCGCAGGCGAGGAGTACCGAGGCATCAGGCAAAGGTTGTCATATCGGTGCAACAAGACCAGGACCAGAAGGACGGCAAGATGGAGGTCATCGTGGAGCCCAAGACGGAGTCACCATGAGAGCCTTTGGCAGGCGAAGACCACTTTTGTCAGGATGGCTTGTACTAGCTGTCCCCTTCAAATTAACCCGCCGTTGTTGGCTCCCTTCCCGCTCAATATTTGGGAAGAGGACTAGGGCCTCTATAAATAGAGTTAGCCACCCCATAGGAGAGGGGGAACAACAGAGAGAGACAGAGAGAGATAGAGAGAGCCTGAAGATCATCCCCACACACAGAAGTTAGCCAAGCACGAGAACACCTCACTCTCAGGAGGTTGTTCTTCCCCTTGTATTGTTCATCATCAGCCCAAGAGGTAATCCACCACCACCACACTAGAATAGGGTATTACACCACAACGGTGGCCTGAACCAATATAAATCTTGTGTCTTTCTGTGTTGCAAGTTCTTCGAGTTCGTCCGCGAGATCTTAGCGAGATAGGGCGTAGATCGGTGGGAGGAAAAGACTTTGCGCGCACCCCAGTGTTCGAACCTTAAGGGTTTGCCAGAACCCCACATCCGACATGATGAGTCTTTGGTTTGGTTATTTTGTCTAATATCAAAAGCATTTCTTTTGTTAGAAGAATTTTTGTGGCATTTAAAAAAAATTCAAGGATTTGGTCACTTCACTCTTGTCAAAATACTCCTAACTCTTCCAAAAAATTTATTCTGTCACTCTAGAATCCTCTCCTAGTCTTCCTCACATCCTAGGACAGTGTCCAACATCTTTCCTCTTCACAAAAAAATATGTTTCTCTTATTTAATAAATTCCGAAGGTGGAATTTATATTTATCAAGGTTTTTTTGGTTTACGAAGGAGCCACATTCTAGGTGACTCCTCTGCATCCACAAAAATTACACCAGCAACTGGACAGTACACACAACCCATTTCACCAAAAACACGGGGTTCCACAGTTCAAAATTTTGAAACTTCAGGAAATTCAAATTTGGACCAGATTCACATGCCATGGGCAAAACCCATTTTTCCTTACTCCAATAATTCTGAAATTTTGCCAGACACTCTCTTATGCATCAACGCATCACCACACAAATTCTCAAAATTTTCTACAATGTCTAGAGCTCTCTGGCATTTTGTCAAACACCTGGTGTGCACTGTTCATCGCTGTCAAAATATTCAGTAATTTCATAAACGGACAGAAGTTCAGAGAGGGGTGAGATTGCCGCCGTGCACTGCACTCCACCGCATCCTCTCCTCGTCCACGCCTCTTCTCCTCATTAATGCGTCGCCGGGTCTCCTCTGGTCGGCCGCTCAACGATGCTAGAACAGTAGCTGGCCGGTGCACCTTCCACCGCCCTCGGCAGCGGATGTCGAGTGGATCAGCTCGCCGACCTGCGCCTTCACTCCCCCACTTCTCCCCTGCCTACCTTCTCTCCACGCGGCGTGTCCTCTACGGCGTTGACCAACTGCCCAAGCCACCCTGCGTCCGCCTTTCAGTCATCGGAGCCGCCCGTCGCCCGCCATGGCCGAACGGATCGTAGCATCGGGACTAGGCGGTGGAGCTCGTGGACGTCACGCTGGATCTTCGAGAGACTCCCTCAACCTCATCCACTCCACGTCGACCGCACCCGCCGTCCAAACCTACCTCGCCGGCCAGAGTTAACTCCGACGTGATCCACTCCGCCACTGACCTGCTCGGACTGCCTATAAAAGTCCACCTCGAGCTCCGTTCTTCATCCACACCACTCCACCACTATCTCAATCGACCTCCCGCGCACTGCCTCGACCTCGACAGGGTCATCATCCCCACCTCCCACCACCCGATCCGCCGTGGCATCCGAGAGCCTCTCATCGCCGTTAGGCCATCTCCACCCAAACTTCATCAGTAGCCCAAGGATCCACCATGTGATCGTTTCCGCACTCCAATTCGTCGACCGGAGCCCTCTCCGGCGAAGCCCACAACCACCCGACGCCGCCGTCCGCCGGAGTTGACCTCGCCGTTGTTCTGGTGCTCGCCGGTGACCACCACCACTACCCACCGACGCGGGGTGCCACCCCGAACACGTCCCGATCATCGCCGCCTCCTGAAACACCGGCGATCGCCGCTGGTGACCATCGCCTCCCCTCTGTACACGCGCGCGTAGAGCGCATTTGAATTTCAAACCTGACGGGTGGGGCCCACCCGTCAGTATTATGTTCTTTTCTGTTATTTTCGAAAGCGTCTTTTGTATGTTTACGCTTTCTTCTCTAGGAAGCGTATTTCTGTTCGAGGTGCTTTCACTTATTACCGCAGGGACCCGCTGTCAGTTATTTTGCTACACAGAGGTCCGTGGTTTTAAATACTTAATGACTTTTAAACAACATATCAGTTTTAATTGATTCTTTTTCTGAAATTCTTGTTTTCACTCTAGTTTATTTTAGTGTTTAATTAAAAATATTTTGAGACAACTTTTTGTGTTGTTGCAAAAAAGTTGAAGTTGGACTTTTATCTTCAGAAAACGAAGAGGGGGACTATACCGGGAGTTTTGAAGAACCTCTTGCTGATTACTTTGGTCAAGGCAAGCATTATTGGACTTGGGTTATAATGAATTGCCTGCATGGTTGCACCGGAGTAGTTTTGCACCAAATAGTAGTAATAGTAGAAGCATGCATCATTCATGTCAATTTGAGCACTATTGCATGAACCCTGTTGCATGTCATGTGAGCACTACTGCATTCATCATATCTCTTTTAGCTAACGTATGAATGTGGGAAGAATCCAGGAGTGTATCACCTGCCTTGGACGTGCCGATGGGCACGGGTTGTGCTATGACATGACGGTGTCATTGTGGCATGAGAGATATGCCAGTCTTAATAACAACACCTCCTAAGTCGACCTAGAATCGAGTCTTGTTCCATTAAGCCTAACTACACACCGTGCTGCCACTTGTCTTCCCACAAGGGGAGTGCGATTTAGTAAGTTGTTAACCCCTTTCCATGTACACACCACTTAGAGAGGCCACGATGAGGATTCCATGGCCATGGACTAATGCCAGTCATCGGTTCAGGGGCATGGGTGTATCCGGCTCGGCCGAGAGGGGGGCACCCCTTGTAATCCGCGTGTATTAATAGTGATCCCATGCTATTCGAGACGATGGTCTCCCCGACTTAGAGTTTTTATTGAAAGATGCTTTGGGTGATTCCTGGCATTCGTAAAGTTATTCTGGTGTGTGCTGGTTAGATGTGTTTCCAACCCAAAAACCATAATGGAAATTAGTCAAGGTCTAAACATTTGCTACAGGAATTCCATACATGTGGGTAAAGAGTACACCCTCTGGAGAGTTACATCTATTCGAATAGCCGTGTCCACGGTCAAGGGCATAGTTGCGAAGGGTCAAGTATCGGTCCCGGTGTCAGTCTTTGGAGGAAAATAATTAAATTGAGCTTGATCCATCTTGCAGGATAATTATGGGCACCACCGAGGCTGACATGAATAATATTGTTATGCATATTATTGATGTGATGTACTAACCCGTTTCTCTTATTCAACTGTACTGAGTGACTCTTGGGATGGCTAGACTACCCGTGCACTCAGCTTTATTTTGTTTTCCGAGTATCACTTGGGAAGGCTTGACTACCCTGATACTCAGTTTTATTTTCAAGACCTTACGTGGCGTCGCTTGAGTTCTCGGGCGGTCATGTCTCACCCAATTCTCTTTTAGACACCCATTTGGCATTTCTTTTTAAGATCTTACGAGGCGTCGCTTTCAGACACCCGTTTGGCATTTTTCTTGGAATTTCTCGAGCGGTTTAACGCCCGATGTTCCACTTTAAATTTCTTGTCTATCACTATTGTTATTTGATTATTTATCCACACCAGGTTGACATTATCATACCATGATTTAATTCCAGTCAACATGTGCATTTAACATAGCCCATCGTGAGCATTTACATTAGTTATACCTTTTGTTCATAATGTTTGTGAGTACATTCCAATGTACTCACAGCCTTGTCCCTGGCTATTATCTTGGCCAGATCTGGAGGAGGACGAGCTTGCAGAGGAGGACTGCGCTGGCGAGCCCAACACGTAGAGGTGTTCCCAGTCAGTCACCTGTGGATTTGGAGTCTACCACGTGTATCATTTACTAGTACTTCCGCTACACAAATAAAATAGTCTAGCCCCACCCTGACACTTGGCTTACTTTATTGTATCGGTGCTATATCACCGTCACCCACTGACATATTCCACCGCCACCTATTTTGCGAGTTTGTAATAGATTGTAGAGCACTCTGGCTCAACCTGATGTAATATTATGTTTGTACTGGTTATCTATATCAAGGAAGTCCACCAGCAGTCCTGATCTTAGGGCTGGTGTGACTTTGGGCTATTCTGTGAGTTATCACGGAATTGAGCCTGACAGCGGGCGTTGGCTGAGAAGAGAGAGACGGGGGAGGGAGAAGAGATCGCCCGCCCACTGTGCACGAACTCCAAGAGATATGGTGATAATGTGAGGTGGGCCATGCGGGAGTCCGGACTGCTTACAAGCCCACTTCTGACCGCCCTGGCCCACCAGAAAACCCCTCCCCCGACTCCTCCCACACGCGCTCCCCCCTCAGATGCCAGCTGCCCGCATTCATAGCAAGTAGTACTAGTAAAATACTAGGCTATAAACCTGCTTATGTGGAGGAGAGAGAGGCATTGACAAAGTCAAGGAGTGGGCTCTTCAAGAGCCCGTCTCTACACGTGTTCTTAGGTATAAAACAACTAATTCTAAAAAAGAGGTTTAAAAACAGTTGTGTCTAAAAAAAGAAAGGTAAAAAACATTTGAGAGGAAATAGATAGAGAGAAAGTGAGAAAAGGTTGTAACCTTATAGCCAACCTTATAGTCAACACAATGGTACAATACATGAGGAAGGAGGGAATTGTGCAGATGCCAAGTTCACCGGGCTGCCATGCCTCACACTCCTCCGTCGTAACACTGGAGACAATAGCTTTCATCAAAAATAAACAATGAATACTTGTTGCTCGTCCTCTATATCGGAGAGAATACTTTCATTCGCCGACATGTGGGACGTCGACCATCCTGGTCCACCTGCCATGCACAAAATTATCCTGGTCCACCCCGGTCGTAGCACAGGCCCAACGTTTCCCACTGTAAGTTGGTCGGATGATGGAACCATCATGACTTCGTTGAATTCCGCTTCTTCAAGAAAACTTATTGTACCCGCAATACTGCTACCACAAGCGGAGACTGCACGGCATTGTAGCACGTCATATCACTGAAACCCACTGGGCCAAACTAGCTCACCTAGGATTTGTACACCCTTCGTTTCAAAGTTAGTACAAAGTTGATTCATCTATTTTGGAACGGAGGGAGTACGTCTCTGTACTGCTATGATTTTGTGTTCTCAAAAAATATCATTTGTCAATCTAACAATTAGGATTAGATAGAGGGTCTTTCTCTCTTTCTAGATCTATCTCCATCCCACAACCCCTCTAGCACTCATACACACTCTCTATAGCCACTCCGAAAGTACGACGTCACTACACATTCACACTTCCAACAAAAAAATTACACATTCACGTGTGTTACAAGTACGTGCCAATTTTGCTGGCTATTAATGTGAGGCCTCCTTTGGTTTAGAGGAATCTTGTAGGAATTTCATAGGATAGGATTTCTATAGGAAAATTTTCTGTAGAGCCCTTTGCTTTATAGGAATGGAATCATATTCCTATG
>NC_053028.1:523989416-524023087 GCF_003073215.2 Triticum urartu | reverse complement strand
TGGTTTCATCCTTCCTTTCCCTTTACTTACTGTTGGTCCTTGTGAAGTCATTGTATGATTGCACTATCTTTTGTCTTCACTGAGTGACTGCATGTTCTGTTTGGCTTCATAATATCTTCCTACCTGATCCTAACTACCTAGCTGCTATAGGGCATTATGCTTTCACTTCATTGAATACTTGACTATGGTTTGCCTAGTGTAGTCTACCTTCCGCTGCATGGTAATAGGTCTATTTCTATCGTTTGTCTTCGAAACTTCCACGTTTTGAAGACTTTCATAAAAATCGCCTATTCACCCCCCCTCTAGTCGATATAACGCACTTTCAATTGGTATCAGAGCAAGGTACTCCCTTGTTCTGTGTGATTCGGTTTAACCACCTGGAGTTTTAGCTATGTCGACTGCAGAGATAATTAAAGTCTCCGCTGCATGTCCCGTCTTCGATGGAACCGAATATCCCTACTGGAAGAATAAGATGCGCATGCATCTTGAAGCCATTGATGTCGACCTATGGTATGTCGTCAAGAATGGCGTTCCTAAGGCTGGTGAAGGTGTCACCGCTGCTGATGTCAAGAAGTTCGTTCAACTAGACTCCACTGCCAAGAACATCATCTGTGGTCATCTGACCAAAGGACAGTATGGTCGTGTAAGTGCTTTGGAAACATTTAAGCTAGTATGGGACTAGCTCTCCAAGGTCAATGAAGGCGTCTCAACCCAGAGAGATCAGAGAATCAGCGTCCTTCGCAACCTCTTCAACCGCTTCAACAGAAATGACAATGAGAATGTCCAGCTCACATTTGATCGACTCACTGATATCACAAATGAGCTTCAAGCTCTCGGTGCCACTGAGATCACCAAGCATGAAGTCGTCAAGACACTCCTGAGATCACTTGACAGCTCGTTTAACACCCTAGCCCTGATGATTCAAGAACATCCTGACTTCAAGACACTCGATCCGTCTGACATACTTGAGAGTCTCAACACACACGAGTTTCAGCTTTCTGAGAAAAGAGACATCTACGGTCCCAACTATGGGCGAACTCGTGCCTTGAAGGCAAAAGCTGTCTCCACATCTGAAGAAGAATCCGATAGCAGTTCTGATGATCCTGAAGACATTGGAAAGGAGCTTGCTATGCTTGTGAAGAAGTTCCAAAAATTCACCAAGAAGAAAGGCTTCAGAAAGTCTTCACGATCAAGCTCAAGGAATGATGAAGCTTTTGCTTATGACTACAAGAAAAGATCATGCCACAAGTGCAAGAAACCTGGCCACTACATCTCTTAGTGTCCGCAGTGGGACAATGAGAACAACAAGAAGAAGAAGAGCAAGGAGTATGACTCTGACGACAAGAAGAAGAAGAAATACTCAAAGTCTTTTTCCAAGTCTTCCTCCAAGTATTCATCGCACAAGAAGAGCTCATATGGCAAGGCACGTGCGTTTGTTGGCAAGGAAATGGATTCACAGGAGGAGTCTGCTTCTGAGGAGGCGGAGGTGGAGTCTGAGGAGGAGTCCGATTCTGGCGTTATGAGTCTGGCTACAGCATATGTTGCCAAGTCCATCTTCAACACTGAAGACAACGACTTCATCACCGACACCGATGCAAATGACAAGGACTACTCCGCTCCTACCTACTGCTTCATGGCACGCGGTGCCAAGGTAAACACACGCACTACTCACTATCAAACATCTAGTGAAGATGACTCTGATTGTGATTCCAAACCCAGCTACAAAACACTTGCTAAAATTGCAACTGAACAACAGAAAGCTATGGAACATATTCAAAAACTATTAGACAAAAGTGATGATCTGCTAGACGCTGAAATGACTCGATCTCAGTCCTTAATTGAAGACATAAAAAATCTTCATGTTAAGTATGAGGAACTTGAAAGTCGTCATGAAACGCTCTCAACAGCTCATGAAAGGCTTTCCTATGATTATCTTCAAAGGAAGCAAGATCTTGAGAAATTGAGAGCGGCTCATGAAGATCTTCAAAAGGAAAACGAGTCACTTCACGCCAAACAGATCAGTTCCGCTCAGGAAGGATTTGAACCACCATGTCTTAAATGCATTGAGCGTGATAACGCTACCTCTGTTGCTGAATGTTCTACTGCTGCTACTGCAATATCTTCAACTGTTGATGTGGTAACTAACCCCTCCGTTGAGGATACCACTGCTATTGCTGATGAGAATGCTAGGTTGAAGACACTGCTTGAAACAGGGATGTACAAAAGTCTCAAAGGGCATCAGACACTATGTGATGTCCTCAAAAGGCAGATCCTGAACCGAAACCCTAGGAAAGAGGGTGTTGGGTTCGAAAGGAAAATGAATGCTGATGGCTCTTACTGGAAACCTGAGCAGTACCCCAAAACCACATGGGTTGCTGCAAAGGAACCCTCAGCGGATCCATCCACCCTATCTGGCTTCACTTGTGCTAATCCCATCGTTATTGATGAATCCTTTGATGCAAACTATAAACTGTTTAAGAATCAGAATGGTGAAGTGTTTGCCAGGTATATTGGTACTAACTGCAGGAATGGACCGCCTATGAAGAAGATCTGGGTGCCAAAAAGGTGTTTGGAGAATCTTCCTGTGAATGTCATCATGACACCACAGGTGAAGAAGATAAACCCCATACCACAGGCTTCATACGGTCCAAAGGTTTCATACAGACAGAGGACTCACCTGAGTAGCACTAACACAAATGTTTTGCAGGGAAGCCATACTCAGGCCTATGAATATGAGTGCGGTTCATCAAACTGCCATGTTCATAAGACCAAGAACTATTCTGCTTATTCTTATGAGTACTATTGTCCTCCTGCAAGACTTTTTGCTAGGGCTCCAAAGCCAAAGTTCTCAGATGCTGCACTTAGACTTATTGCTTCTAAGCCACCCTTGAAGATGTGGGTGGCTAAGAAAGCTTAACTCTCTTTTGCAGGGAAGGGTCTCCAGCAGAAAACCAAAATCGTCTGACGCTATTGCTGGGGACCTTAAACATCTTGTAGGGCGCAAGATCAAATGCCCGAATGGTCTTATTATGTACTCTGTTCCTGAATCGCTTGCTACTCGCCCTATCAGTCCAAATCTCGATCTAAGCTTTCATAACCCACTGGTTCGTCAAATGTTTTTACTTCACATTTCTCTTCGTGAAGCCTATCCCCCTAACTGCACTGTAGGGTATGACACCAGCAGCTTCAGAATGGATTATTGATAGTGGGTGTACCAATCACATGACTGGCAAGAGAAGCCTTCTTATGGACTCAACCTTACGTCCATCCGACAAGAGACACATCACATTTGCTGACACTGGTAAAAGTAAGGTATTGGGTCTAGGTAGAGTTGCAATCTCAAAGGATCAACACATGGATAAAGTCATGCTTGTTGAATCCCTTGGTTTCAACTTAATGTCTGTCTCAATGCTTTGCGATTTAAACATGATCGTGATGTTTGGAAAATATTGTTGCCTTGTTCTAATGGAATCTGACAAGTCTCTAGTGTTTGAAGGGTATAGGAAAGATGATTTGTACGTGGTAGATTTCTCAGCAGGACCACAGCTTGTCGTATGTCTTCTGGGAAAAGCTTCAGAATGCTGGCTCTGGCATCGGAGGCTAGGGCATGCTGGCATGAGGAACCTCCACACCCTTGCAAAGAAGAAGCATGTCATAGGCATTGAGGGCGTTAAGTTCAAGAAAGATCACTTATGCGGTGCCTGTGAAGCAGGAAAGATGACGAGGGCCAAGCATCCCTCGAAGACAATTATGAAAACAACTCGACCCTTCGAACTGCTCCACATGGATCTTTTCGGTCCCACTCATTACTCAACTCTTACTACTACTGCTTGTCTCTATGGCTTTGTCATTGTTGATGATTATTCTAGATATACTTGGGTGCACATAATCCTCTACAAGACTGAAGTGCACGATGTCTTCAGACGCTTCGCCAATCGAGCAATGAACAACTATGGCGCCAAGATAAAGCACATCAGAAGTGACAATGGCACTGAATTCAAGAACACTGGCCTTGATACATATCTTGATACTTTGGGCATCACACATGAATTCTCAGCCCCGTACATGCCACAGCAGAATGGCGTCGTTGAACGCAAGAACAGAACACTCATTGTGTCAGGACCCCGATTCCAAGTCACATCGATCTAGCCGGTAACACCTCATATCGCTTTGCGACCTCACGCACGGTATCCCCACGGGTGTCGCCCTACCATGACCTGGGTCCGTTTGCGCCTTTTGGCTCACGTATATGATAGTGTCGCTAGCATCCATATGACGGAGAACCCGGGCCAACATGGCTAGTCATGAACCCAAAGCGGCACTAACCTATGGGAACAGGCATACCTGAATCACATCGAGCATGTCGGTCAGCAGCGTGTGAATCCGGGCTGTAGCACTAGGCTAACAGGACTCCGGGAACCCGGGCTGTAGCAGGCTAGGAAGGACTCCGGATGTCACCGTGTGACATTTCCCCGAAGGGACAGACACAGGAACGAAGTGAAACACATGCCGGCCAGTCAAGTGTCCTCAGCAGTAGTGCTGGGCTAGCAGGACTCCGGTGAACCGGGCTGTAGCGGACTACTATGGCTCATGGAAGCACAAGACTACATTTCCCCATAAGAGAGTCTACCAAGGATAAACCAGTAGGTTGTCGGATCCCACACATACCAAGCATTTCAATCATACACACAATATGCTCGATATGTGCACCTACAACATGGCATCACAACATAACTCTACGACTCAAAGTATTTATTCATTAGGCTCCGAGGAGCGAGATATTACAAACATGGGTCTCATGACCCAACATACAGAGCATACAAGCAACAAGCACATGCGGAAGCTTAACTTGTCTGAGTACAGACAACTGCAAATGAAGAAGGCTAAGAAGCCTGACTATCTACCAGATCCTGCCGAGGGCACAAGATCGTAGCTGAGGTATCAAGCTAAACATCGAAGTCCACGCGGAACTACTAGCGAGACTGAAATCTCTCTGCAAAACATAAATTAAGCAAACGTGAGTACAAAGGTACTCAGCAAGACTTACATCAGAACTAAGCTACAAATGCATCGGTATCAACAAGGGGGGGTGGTGGAGTTTAACTGCAGCAAGCCAGCTTTGACTCGGTGGCTAACCTGAACTACGATTGCAAGCAACTCTTTTGAGGTGGCGCACACGAGTCCACATATTCACCATTCAATACACCACTATGGATCCGCTCATCGTACCTACGAGAGGCCCATCCATAGCACTCCACGCTTATCTTGCGAGTTTTAGAGTATCCACTTTCACTTGTCTATGAACTGTTATAGAGCAACCAGAAGTCCATTACCGCGGACACGGCTATTCGAATAGATGATGTTAACCCTGCAGGGGTGTACTTCTTCACACACGCTCTCACCACTTACCGCCGTTTACACGACATGTACTCGGCAACCTTCAAGCGGAAGCCCAATGAGGGTGTCGGCCATGGCCTACCTAAACACTCAAGTCTCTAGTCCAGGTTTATCGCCTATCCAGGTTCCATCCGCAGGGAGTCCGGCCGAGGTTTCCACATACGGCCCCGAACAATGTGTACAGGGTTCCGAGACACCAAACGGGCGCCCGGCATGCCCGGCCACGGTGTATCTACCGCAACATAGCCCACCCCTAGGGTCAGCGCTACGCACGGCCGCCAACACATATCCTATAAACACCAGAAACTAGTTGCAACTCCTGGACAGAGGACAAGGGTGATCAAGAAGCCAAGAGGGTCCATTGGTTTCGGGCCCAATGCGTGGTAGTAACTGTTTCATGGATCACAAACACAGAACTCAGTTCCTGAGGACGGTTTCAATGAGACAACCCACCATGTACTCCTACATGGCCTCTCACCGCTACCTTTACCAAATCATGTTCACACACTTAGCTCACACACTGTAGGACATGTTTACACACCTCCGGTTCATCCCCAATGAATCAGACCTGACACAACTCTATGTAATAGCAGGCATGACAAACAAGCATGAATGAGTAGGCACATCAGGGCTCAAACAACTGCTACTCATACTAGTGGGTTTCATCTATTTACTGTGGCAATGACAGGTCATGCAGAGGATAAGGGGCTCAACTACCGTAGCAAGTAACAGTTGAATCGTTGTTGTCCTAATGCAGTAAAAGAGAGCAGGAGCGAGAGAGTGGGATTGTAGCGGAATGAACAAAGGGGTTTTGCTTGCCTGGCACTTCTGAAGATATCATTGGGTCTTCATCAGTGTCAACGATCACATCGTCGGTACAACGTCTATCGAGAGGGGACAAACACCGACAACTGAGAAAGAACTCAATCAACACATGACGATATGCAACAATATGATGCATGCTCATGACATGGAAAAATGAGTGTGTTTTGGCTAATGCAATATAAAGTCATTTTAATTGAAGTGGAATTCAAAATTATATCAAATTCCAACTCCAAACCTATTATGAAATTTGCCCTAATCATGTTTCATCCTAATCAGTGAGGTTAACTTGCTCAAACATGCATGAAAATGGTACAGATGGATTCCTTGAATTTTTCTGATATTTTTTCATATATAATTTATTTCATTTGGAGTTACGGTTGAATTTCTATGATTTTTGGAAGTTTTGGACATTTTTTGAATTAAATAAATCATTTCTGATTTATTTAAAATCCAGAAAGCATTACTGCGTCAGCCTGATGTCAGAATGATGTCATCAAGTCAACAGCGTCAGCCCAGGTCAAACCTGACGCTGGGACCCACTGGTCAGTGTCTCAGGCTGATTTGGGTCTATGACAGGTGGGACCGGTCAACGTTGACTTGACCAAGTCAAAGCTGACACGTGGGGTCCACACTGATTAGCACTAATCTAAACAGGAATTAAACTAATTAATTTTTGGCGCCGGGGCCCACACGGCAGTGGCACTAGGGTGTTAGTTAAGGCGTCATTAGAGGCTAATGACATCGCCACGTCGGCTTCGCCGGAGTTAGGCCGCCGGCGATGGCCAGGCGCGGCGGAGATGCTCGGAGTCCAGCTGTGGTGCTTCGTTCGAAGCTTGGCTGGGCTCTCTGGAAAGCTGGCGCGACAGTGCGTCGAGTGGTGGTGGTTGTCGGGCCTAGGACGGCCGGAATCGACGCCGGCGACGAGCCTTGCGACTGCCGGAGTTCGGGCGAGGCCGAGCTCGTTTGCTGCAGTGGCCTAGGAGGCGGCGCTAGCACCTACGGCTCCTACGCGATGCGGGGAGTGCAATGGGCTCAAGCCCGGGACCATATGGTCACCGGAAGGCACCACCGGCGACGAGCGCGGGCGGCGGCGCGTGCGGGTGAGCGTGGTGCAGTCGCTACGACGCACGGGGAGAGAAAAGAAGAGGATGGGGGAGGTCAATGGCTCACTGCGGGGCGGAGGAGAAGGCCAGTGGGCTCGGGGACGCGTCAGAGCGGAAGCACGGTCGCTAGCGATCTCGGTGACCCGAGAAGGAAGAAGACATTGGGGCGGCGCTCCGAGGCTCTTCTCGTCACGTGGCTCGGTGGAGACGGCGTATGGGTCAACGGTGGAGATCGAGGTCATGTCGGAGGGGCACGGGGAAGGCTGTGGTCACGGTGGTGCTCGCGGCAGTCTCGGTGTGACACCCCAAAATTTTGGCCTTGTTTTAATATATTAAAATTTTGCCAGGAAATTAAAACTTTTAGTTTCTGGGCTCCCTTTTGATTTTTGAACCATTTTCTCCCTTGTTATTATGGAGTTTTTCCCAAAGTGAAAAAACTTTCAAATATGTTATTGGACTTGTTTAACCTCTTCAAGAAAAACTTTTCTTTTATCAGTATAACTAATTATCTAATTAAATTGCTTGATCTTTATTTTCTTGAAAAATGGTTTTTCAAGGTTAAATGGCCATATTTGAACTACAACCATTTGATAAATTCACTTAAAATTCAACCAAAATTTGGAGATGTCATGTGATGTTTTTAAATCACTTTTATGCAAAAATATATTTTATTCATGAAATATTTTGAGCTCTACACTCAATTTTTCTTCTCTGGTCCAGAGTGCATTTGCACTACAACCCATTTAAATAATTCTTTCTAGCCTCCACCAAAATTATGGGATATTGGTAGTAGCATATGATTCAACATTATGCAAAAACCTAGTGCTGTTCTTTGAAAAATTTGAGTGAATCAACCTCATTTCATTCTGGTCCAGCCTTGTGATTTCTACTACAACCCTATTTAATATTGCTCCAATGATCTTGTGCTTTCTCCTACTTGTAGACAGCCCTACCAAACCCCTAAATCCAGGAGCATGCACCCATTGGATAATTTTGGTTCATGAAATAATGTCATTTATTTCCTGTCCAGAATTGTAGTTTTGCAAAACTTGCACAACAAGTTTGTGCTTTTCACAAACTAACCACACCACTCTCTCTTGCATCTAAAGAGACCACCATCTGGAGTTTTTGACCACTCCAAGACCTGCCTAAGTCCCCTTAGCATTTTGTCAAACACCCTGAGTGCATAGCCAGATTTGGCATGGATTCAAGTTTACATTGTGAACTTGGTCACCTGACCTAACCACCATGCCCAATTCACCCTCTATCTAACCCTAACCTAGTCCTGTTTCTTCCCAGCCTCAACCGCGACCTCTAGCATGCTCTGGCATTACGTCGAGCACGTCCCGTGCACGCCCGGAGCGCGAGCAGAGCGTGCGTTTGGCACGCACGTGCGCCGAGCCGACACGCTGGCCCCCACGGTTTTGGCCCGCTCTGCAGCACCATGCCACGCGCTCCCCTCCTCACAGCAACGCGCCAAGCCGCCCTGGCAGCCTACAGCGGCGCCGACAAAGCTTTTGGCGGCACTCCGGCGTCCGCAGCGCGCCTCTGCCACGGTCGGCGCCGCCAAAGCCACCTCCGCTCGCCAGCTCGCCCCTGGAGCAGTGACCACTCGTCCGCTAGCTTCTGCCGTCATCCCCAGCCACGCCACGTTGCCCTGCAAGCTACAGAGAGGCTGTTCGCCGGAGAGCTTATCCGGCCGCCACAGAATCGACCTCGACGAGCTATAAAAGGAGGCCCCCGAGCTTCCCCGAGCACGCAGGCAACCTCAGGCCACCCCTATGGCACTCCCCTAGCTCGCATTCGACCCGGGGAGGCCTCCTTCCTCATCTCCGGCAACTCCTGCCGCCGCCACCGCCCCGGCCAATCCGGCACCTCCAGTACCTCCCCCTCTCTGTTCTCTCCACCAAGAGCTTCCTCATCCTCCCGTGAACCATTCCCACTACTCGATTTCGATCGGGGCTCACTGCGGGAGAATTTTCACTCCACCCCCGAAGCCTCCTCCGCTGCGAAGCTCGTCGCCGGCAGCTCCCTCCATCCCCACCGGCCTGGCAACCACCGGGAGGACCGCACTGGAGTGGCGCATCCATCCCCGCCCTCGGGGCCCCGCGAAGAGCTGCCAGTCGCCGGCGACGATCGTCTGAGCTCCGCCTCCGCTCGGGATAGGGGAAGGAGGGGGAGAAAGACTAGTCAAACCTGACTAGTGGGACCCTTGGACCCACTGTCAGTGACCCTACGCCTATCCCCGTGGGTTAAGTGAAGGCGTAATCCCACCAGTACGTTTTCCCCGCTTCGAAAGCGTATTCCTCTCTGAAACGTTTTTCTTTTTCTGTCTTATTTAAAAACAGATTTTGACCACAACTTTGACTGCCTATAACTTTTTAAATATAACTCCAAATGAATTAATTCTTTTTCCTACATATCTCAAATATTGTCTAGTTTATTTTAAGATTTATTTGAAAATTTTCCAAACAACTTTTTTGTACTGTTTTTGAAATATGTGTTAATTCAAATATATTTTAAAATAGGATTTTTGGAGAGAGAGAAGAAACTTTCAAAAGTTTTGGAGAGCACCTCACCCCTCCACAACTTAAAGGCAAGCATTCTGAACCCTGGCATAATGTTTTTGGTGTGTTATTTGACACGTTTATAACACCACCTTATTTCAGAGGACTTGTTATTTCATGTGACATGATCATTTGCATGGAAGCATATTAGTGATTTCCTTGCTGTTGGAAATGAATATAATTGTGATGGTAATCATCCTCATGTGCCTTGCATGCATGCCGGAAAGGAATCCGGGAAAGCCTCGGCCTTGGGTAGGAGTGAGCTTGTCGCCGGTCCCCGTCGGGACGGTTATGTCCGGTATGGCATGGTAAGGTATATTGAGTGGTGATTTTGTTGATTGAAATATATTTGTTTACATGTCATGCAGGGAACTTATAAACCTCCTGAGTCGACCATAGACTGAGTCTTGTTTCCAGTAACCCCCATACTTGCTATGTACTACCACTTGTCCCTGCCGCAGGTAGGGTATGGTTCAGTAAGTCGTCAACCCCTTTCAAGCACACACCGTACAGAGAGGCCATGGTGGAAGATATCGGTCGTAGCCGGTAGGCATGCCACCTGGTCCGGGGGCATGGGTGTTTCCGGTTGGGACCGAGAGGGGAGGCCACCCCTTAGAGCGCGCGATATAAATTTGATCCCATGCTACGCGAGGTTGTAGCCTCCCCACTTAGAGTTTTGCTTAACAAGTGTCGTGGGTGATTCCAAACACCGATGAGTTAAGCTGGTGCGTGCAAGTTAGGTGTGTTTTCAACTAAAAGGCCGTAGACGGAATTAGTCCCGATGGACTAAAGGAATCCGTTACTCGTGGGTAAAGAGTACACCCTCTGCAGAGATTAAACCTATTCGAATAGCCGTGTCCATGGTTAAGGATTACAGTCTGGGATGGGTCAAGTGTTGGTCTTAGTGTCGGTCTTCGGAGGAGATATTGTTAAACCAAACTTGGATACCGACTGGTGACTTGTGAGAACCATGATTATTATTTTATGATGGACTAACCCGTTGCATTATTGTATTATCGAGTATCCCTGGGATGGTTCTACCTCCTGGATATTCATTGTGATTATTTATTTTAAAGCCCTTTATGTGGCGTCGCTCAGACGCCCGATTGTGGCATTTCTTTTAAAACCCTTTATGTGGTGTCGCTCAGACGCCCGACTGTGGCATTTCTTTTAAAGCCCTTTATGTGGTGTCGCTCAGACGCCCGACTGTGGCATTTATTTTGAAGCCCTTTATGTGCTGTCGCTCAGACGCCCGACTGTGGCATTTCTTTTAAAGCCCTTTATGTGGTGTCGCTCAGACGCCCGACTGTGGCATTTCTTTTAAAGCCCTTTATGTGGTGTCGCTCAGACGCCCGACTGTGGCATTTCTTTTTATGTGGTGTCGCTCAGACGCCCGACTGTGGCATTTCTTTTAAAGCCCTTTATGTGGTGTCGCTCAGACGCCCGACTGTGGCATTTCTTCTTTATGTGGTGTCGCTCAGACGCCCGACTGTGGCATTTCTTTTAAAGCCCTTTATGTGGTGTCGCTCAGACGCCCGACTGTGGCATTTCTTTTTATGTGGTGTCGCTCAGACGCCCGACTGTGGCATTTCTTTTAAAGCCCTTTATGTGGTGTCGCTCAGACGCCCGACTGTGGCATTTCTTTTAAAGCCCTTTATGTGGTGTCGCTCAGACGCCCGACTGCGGCATTTTATTCCCACTCTATTATTGCTTATTCATGTTGCATATAAATAACCTGCATGCATGCATAAAAGATATTTTATTTGTGACTGACGATGTGATCATAGAATAATTTCAGTGCATGATTATCAATTATATTATCCCAGTGTTCATAATGTTTGCGAGTACATTCAAAGTACTCACTGGCTTGTCCCTGGCTATTGTCTTGGTCAGATTTCTGCTTGGAGAGGAGCGTGACGATGACAGCCTCGAGACCTAAGCAACGGTGATAGCAGCCTCGCGAAGATAGGAGTTACCCTGGTCAGCTGTTCCCGTGGGAAATGGAGTCCCATAGACACTGATGTCTCACAAACCGCTTCCGCCATCGACCACTAGAAAACCATTTGATGTACTCATAGGCCACAATGGTCTTGTACTACACATTTTGTACTTTTGCTTGGAATTTCTGTAACAAGTTGGTGCCTCATCAGCTAACAGTAATCCTGGGGCTAGTGAGCACAACGGCCATTTTCTGGAAATTTATGTCCAGAAAACCGGTCGTGACAGACTTGGTATCAGAGCCAGGCTGACCATTGGCTAATCCTATCTTAGCCGGGTCTATAAACTTAGGCAAACCAACCCACCAAACCATAACCAAACCCAGCCAAGCTTCTCGTGCAAGATAGCCACACAGTGACCCAACACCTTTTTGGCAGTCGGTGCCCAACCTATCAACCTAACCTGTCACTCATGCACCAGTGACCGGCCCCTAAATAGTCCTTTCTCGCAAGCGTGCGAAGGAAGACTCCGTCCCCTTTTCCTATAAAAAGGGGCACACTAGTCCCAACACAGCACATCACAGCCTCTACCCCAAACCGAGCCACAATGCCTGGACCTGTCGTGCACAATGAGACCACAGCAACCAACCTTGGAGGCTTTGTGACCATACTCGCAAACCTCACCCGTCGTGCCTATGCGTTAGAAGAGCCCCCAGAATATGTTGTATACCAAGGACCCATGAGCGGTGAGAGCCGTCAATTCTGGGCCACTGTACACATCTATGGTAGGGGTCTAGAGCCCGAGCGCCCCTACAGGTTCACCGGAAGAACAACTCCTTTGAGCTTCAAGCCATCCAACTAGCTGCTCGAGAGGCTATAGTTCATCTCCGGCACTTGTCGCCCAGAGTTAACTGTCGCTCGTTCCACTACTACCCCAGACGTGAAGGGTATGGTAGACCACCCCAAGTTGCCAACGGAGATCACGAGACGGACCCTGCATTGCTGCACCTAGTGCGCTATGTAAGTGCACTAGAGGAACTGTGCGATCAAATCACTATTGATCTAATCGCAGCTCGTGGAGAGCTGGTTCGTCGAGCCCCGGCGAGAGAAGAAAACAAGCCCAACGCCGACAACCCAGTCGTGCTGTTTGGACACCCGATCGAGTCCCTGAGATCTGCCCCAGCCATCAGCCAAGGTGCTGCGATAACCCCAGAAGTGCTTCGTCGCATATTGGGAGCACACTCCAACGGGATTGTGGCCAACAATCCCCGAGGTGGTCCTCATCGCTACCCCGAGCCTGCAGCCCCTCGACCCACTCCAGCTAATTCCGACGACGAGACCCGTGGAGGAGCCTCAAGGCACGCCCGCTTGGATGTAAACGAGGTAGACTAGGTCACCCGAGTTGTATCGAGTCCCAGTGTACCCTCGCTTTGTAATCGTGTGGCCTCGTATTTAAATGCCGCCTGTTGTCGTGCCTCTATTTTAATAGTAGCCTTGCTTGGATACGCCAGTATGCAGTATAAGATTTCTATCCCGGACACAGTTACCAAAAACCACCCCGTCAACCCCACAGTAACACATCACTATAGTGAAATGTGTGAATCTGTGGCTTGACCCCGACCCTTGGAACAGAGCTGAAAATTTTCTTTACCATTCACCTCGGTAAAAATGACCCAGCTCCGATGCTATAAAAAGGCCACCGCGTGACCTTGCCAAGCACCTCTCACCTTGTGCACCACCCTCACAACCATTTCCTAGCCATGCCGAGCCCTAGCATTTATCTGAGAACCCCAGATGCAACCCCAGGTAGTTTTGTCAAGATATTGCGGGATTTTACCTGCAGTACCATGGGCGCTACCCAGCCACCCCAGTACAAGCTGTTCAAATCAAGAATTACCCCTTCCACCTCGAGATATTGGGCAGCAGTACACATCCCTCCCGTAAACTCAAACCAAGACCCAACAGAGGTCTCCTTCGTGGGGAAATCTATGCCAACCTCACAGATGGCCATAGAAGATGTTGCATACGAAGCGCTAGCTCGCCTTCGATTCGCGGTGCCCTATGCCAGTGAACGAGGGTATTATTACTTTCCGAGCCGTGCAGCACCCGGAGGAGTGACATCTTTTCCCGGTGGACGCATTGAGAGAGACCCAGTCCTGGCTAACCTTGTCCAGTACGTCATCGCTCAAGAGCGTTTAACCCAATGTGTGATGGGTTATCTTCAGAGCCTCGCAGATTTAAATCCTCAGATCGCCATCGGCAGAGCACTAAGGCCCGACCAGGAGAGACACGTGCATCGACTGGTCAATCCACTTCCCCCGATAGAAGAGGAGTGTATCCCAGTACCAGAGACGTTTTCTAGGGACCCCGTCCAGTTACCGTTTCCATTTTAGACGTCGCTGCAGTGTTCATTATTTGCAACATTTATTTATGTGTGTGACTTATGTGTGATACCCTGAGTTTGTACAGCGAGTCAATTATTTGGCTTCTACTAATGTGCGTAGTTTTTGTTGTGGTTTATGCTCCTTTAAATTAACTGTTTTTTCCCTCGCAAAATCCTGGAGTGAGATTTCTTTTCCCTGAGTTGCTACATCTACACTTTCTCACGGCGTGGATTTATTAATTTCACACAGCACCTCAGCAGCAGACTCACAACCATAATCTTTCGGACACATACACTATTTGCAAAACTTTGCAACAGTGTTGCATCCAGCTAATCACCCCCCCCTAACAACGGTTAGCACCCGGCACACTCCATCTACTCCTCATGATCACCACCACCGCAGAGAGCCAACACCCGAGCAGCAGCGTCGCGACGCTCGTCGAGGATCATCGCGCACAAGAGCACGGAGAGCCCCAGCAGTGTCGCCAGCCCTACAAATATCAGGACCGCAAACCAGTCCGGCATCACCTCCGCCATTAGAGCCTCGCCCGAGCTTCTGTAAGCAGTAATGGAGAAAGAAGGAGGAGGAGAAGTGAGGCCAGGTGTGAGGAAGAAGAGAGAGGCACCCCGACCGTTTTATAGCTCGAGCTCGGTGTACGGTGGGCGAAGTCCACCAACGTCGCTCGTCGCCCGATCGCCGGTGTTCGGAGTCGAATCCGCGAGCAGTGCCGACAGCGCGCTGGCCCGCGAGGTGAGTGCACGCTGCACCGGCAGCTAGCACGCCGCGCACTACCGTGGTATGGCCTAGATGCCCTACGCGCTAGGCGTCGCCGGTGGAGAAAGCGTGCGGGAGAGAGGAAGAAGAGAGAACCAGAGGGAGAAGAAGAGACTGACAGTGGACCCCGGGTCCACCTGTCAGCCAGAGAGAGCACTGTGCTCTCGGGTACGACCAGCGTATATTTAAATTTAGAAATTATTCTAAATTTATATCTAGCGTAGAATCTGACGTTTTTGTCCCGAACCGTAGATTTTTCCACGCAGCACCAGTTTTCACACTGTGGTTTTTCACCACTTATTGCCCTCTCACTGTAGCCACATTTTTACTGCTTATTGTTCTTCTTAATACAGCTTTTAACAAATCTCGAGGACGAGATTTTTCTTAAGGGGGGTAGTGCTGTGACACCCCAAAATTTTGGCCTTGTTTTATAAATTAAAATTTTTGCCAGGAATTAAAACTTTTATTTTCTAGGCTCCCTTTTGATTTTTGAACCATTTTCTCCCTTGTTATTATGGAGTTTTTCCCCAATATAAAAATCTTTCAAATATGTTATTAGACTTGTTTAACCTCTCAAGAAAAACTTTTCTTTTATCAGTACAACTAATTATCTAATTAAATTGCTTGATCTTTATTTTCTTGAAAAATGGTTTTTCAAGGTTAAATGGCCATATTTGAACTACAACCATTTGATAAATTCACCTAAAATTCTAACCAAAATTTGGAGATGTCATGTGATGTTTTTAAATCACTTTTATGCAAAAATATCTTATTCATGAAATATTTTGAGCTCTACACTCATTTTTCTTCTCTGGTTCAGAGTGGCAATTTGCCACTACAAACCCATTTAAATAATTCTTTCTAGCCTCCACCAAAAATTATGGGATATTGTAGTAGCATATGATTCAACATTATGCAAAAACCATAGTGCTGTTCTTTGAAAAATTTTGAGTGAATCACCTCTTTTCATTCTGTCCAGCTTGTGATTTCTACTACAACCCCTATTAATTTTGCTCCATAATCTTGTGCTTTTCTCCTACTTTGTAGAGCCCTACCAAACCCTAATCAGGAGCATGCACCCATTGGATTAATTTTGGTTCATGAAATAATGCCATTTATTTCCTGTCCAGAATTGTAGTTTTGCAAACTTGCACTAACAAGTTTGTGCTTTTCACAAAACTAACCTCACCACCCTCTCTATTCATCTAAAGAGGCACCATCTGGAGTTTTTGGCCACCCAAGACCTGCCTAAGTGCCCCTTAGCATTTGTCAAACACCCTGAGTGCATAGCCAGATTTGGCATGAATTCAAGTTTGCACTGTGAACCTGATCCACCTCACCTAACCACCATGCCCATCTCCCTCTATCTAACCCTAACCTAGTCTGTCTTCCAGCCTCACCGCAAGCTCTAGCATGCTCTGGCATTACGTCGAGCACGTCCCGTGCACGCCCGAGCGCGAGAGCAGAGCGTGCGTGGCACGCACGGCGCCGAGCCGACACGCTGGCCCCCACGGTTTTGGCCCGCTCTGCAGCACCATGCCACGCGCTCCCCTCCTCACAGCAACGCGCCAAGCCCCCTGGCAGCCTTACAGCGGCCCCGACGAAAGCTTTTGGCGGCACTCCGGCGTCCGCAGCGCGCCTCTGCACGGTCGGCCCGCCAAAGCCACCTCCGCTCGCCAGCTCGCCCCTGGAGCAGTGCCCACTCGTCCGCTAGCTTCGGCCGTCATCCCCAGCCACGCCACGTTGCCCTGCAAGCTACAGAGAGGCTTCGCCGGAGAGCTTATCCGGCCGCCACGGGAATCGACCTCGACGAGCTATAAAAGGAGGCCCCGAGCTTCCCCGAGCACGGCAGGCAAAACCTCAGCCACCCTATGGCACTTCCCCTAGCTCGCATTTCGACCCGGGGAGCCTCCTTCCTTCATCTCCGGCAACTCCTGCCGCCGGCCACCGCCCCGGCAATTCGCACCTCCAGTACCTCCCCCCTCCGTTCTCTCCACCAAGAGCTTCCCCATCCTCCCGTGAACCATTCCCACTACTCGATTTCGATCGGGGCTCACTGCGGGAGAATTTTCACTCCGCCCCCGAAGCTCCTCCGCCGCGAAGCTCGCCCGGCAGCTCCCTCCATCCCCACCGGCCTGGCAACCACCGGGAGGACCGCACTGAGTGGCGCATCCATCCCCGCCCTCGGGGCCCCGTGAAGAGGCTGCCAGTCACCGGCGTCGATCGTCTGAGCTCCGCCTCCGCTCGGGACAGGGGAAGGAGGGGGAAAAGACTAGTCAAACCTGACTAGTGGGCCCCTTGGACCCACTGTCAGTGACCCTGCGCCTGTCCCCGTGGGTTAAGTGAAGGCGTAATCCGCCCAGTACGTTTCCCCCGCTCCGAAAGCGTATTCCTCTCTGAAACGTTTTCTTTTTTCTTTATTTAAAACAGATTTTGACCACAACTTTGACTGCCTATAACTTTTTAAATATTAACTCCAAATGAATTAATTCTTTTTCCTACATCTCTCAAATATTGTCTAGTTTATTTTAAGATTTATTTGAAAATTTTCCAAACAACTTTTTTACTGTTTGAAATATGTGTTAATCAAATATATTTTAAAATAGGATTTTGGAGAGAGAGAAGAAACTTTCAAAGTTTTGGAGAGCACCTCACCCCTCCACAACTTAAGGCAAGCATTCTGGAACCCTGGCATAATGTTTTTGGTGTGTTATTTTGACGTTTATAACACCACCTTATTTCGAGAGGACCTGTTATTTCATGTGACATGATCATTTGCATAGAGGCATATTAGTGATTTCCTTACTGTTGGAAATGAATATAATTGTGATGGTAATCATCCTCATGTGCCTTGCATGCATGCCGGAAAGGAATCCGGGAAAGCCTCTGCCTTGGGGTAGGAGTGAGCTTGTCGCCGGTCCCCGTCGGACGGTTATGTCCGGTATGGCATGGTAGGTATATGAGTGGTGATTTTGTTTGATTGAAATATAATTTGGTTTACCATGTCATGCAGGGAACTTATAAACCTCCTGAGTCGACCATAGACTGAGTCTTGTTTTTCCAGTACCCCCATACCTTGCTATGTACTTACCACTTGTCCTGCCGCAGGTAGGGTATGGTTCAGTAAGTCGTCAACCCCTTTCAAGCACACACCGTACAGAGAGGCCATGGTGGAAGATATCGGTGTAAGCCGGTAGGCATGCACCTGGTCCGGGGGCATGGGTGTTTCCGGTTGGGGACCGAGAGGGAGCCACCCCTTAGAGCGCGCGATATAAATTTGATTCCCATGCTACGCGAGGTTGTAGCCTCCCCACTTAGAGTTTTGCTTAACAAGTGTCGTGGGGTGATTCCAGACACCGATGAGTTAAGCTGGTGTGTGCAAGTTAGGTGTGTTTTCACTAAAAGGCCGTAGACGGAATTAGTCCCGATGGACTAAAGGAATCCGTTTACTCGGTGGTAAAGAGTACACCCCTCTGCAGAGATTAAACCTATTCGAATAGCCGTGTCCATGGTTAAGGATTACGTCTGGGATGGGTCAAAGTTTGGTCTTAGTGTCGGGTCTTCGGAGGGAGATATTGTTAAACCAAACTTGGATACCGGACTGGTGACTTGAGAACCTATGATTATTATTTATGATGGACTAACCCGTTTTGCATTATTGTATTATCGAGTATCCCTGGGATGGTTCTACCTCCTGATATTCAGTGATTATATTTTAAGCCCTTATGTCGCTCAGAGCCCGTTATCTAAAACCCATGGTGTCGCTCAGACGCTCGACTGTGGCATTTTTTAAGCCCTTTATGTGGTGTCGCTCAGACGCCCGACTGTGGCATTTCTTTTGAAGCCCTTATGTGGTGTCGCTCAGACGCCCGACTGTGGCATTCTTTTAAAGCCCTTTGGTCGCTCAGACCACTGTGGCATTTCCTTTTTAAAGCCCTTTATGTGGTGTCGCTCAGACGCCCGACTGTGGCATTTCTTTTAAACCCTTTATGTGGTGTCGCTCAGACGCCCGACTGTGGCATTTCTTTTTATGTGGTGTCGCTCGACGCCCGACTGTGGCATTTCTTTTAAAGCCCTTGTATGTGGTGTCTCAGACGCCCGACTGTGGGCATTTCTTTTTATGTGGTGTCGCTCAGACTCGACTGTCATTTCTTTTAAAGCCCTATGGGTGTCGCTTCAGACGCCCGACCTGTGGCATTTCTTTTAAAGCCCTTTATGTGGTGTCGCTCAGACGCCCGACTGCGGCATTTTATTCCCACTCTATTATTGCTTATTCATGTTGCATATAAATAACCTGCATGCATGCATAAAAGATATTTTATTTGTGACTGACGATGTGATCATAGAATATTTCAGTGCATGATTATCAATTATATTATCCCAGTGTTCATAATGTTTGCGAGTACATTCAAAGTACTCACTGGCTTGTCCCTGGCTATTGTCTTGGCCAGATTTCTGCTTGGAGAGGAGCGTGACGATGACAGCCTCGAGACCTAAGCAACGGTGATAGCAGCCTCGCGAAGATAGGAGTTACCCTGGTCAGCTGTTCCCGTGGGAAATGGAGTCCCATAGACACTGATGTCTCACAAACCGCTTCCGCCATCGACCACTAGAAAACCATTTGATGTACTCATAGGCCACAATGGTCTTGTACTACACATTTTGTACTTTTGCTTGGAATTTCTGTAACAAGTTGGTGCCTCATCAGCTAACAGTAATCCTGGGGCTAGTGAGCACAACGGCCATTTTCTGGAAATTTATGTCCAGAAACCGGTCGTGACACTCGGCGCCCGACAGAGAGAAGGGAGAAGCAGAGGAGGGGAAAGAGGTCCAGGGAGAGAGGGGAGAGGACGAGGGGTCGGGGGGGTGTGCGTGGCGGCGACCAGGCAGCCGGGGGGGGGGGGGCACGAGGCAGGGAGGAGCCAGCGCGGTTCGCCGGCCATCGGCACGCAGCTGCTTCTCCTCCTGGCAGGAGGAAGAAGATAGTGCTGCCCCTGGTGGGCCGGGCTGGCTTTGGCCAGTAGGCCACTACAGTGGTGGGCTGCACGGTAAGGTACCTCTCTTTTTTTTTATATTTCTTTGTTTTCTATTATTCTGCAACTTTGTGGCTTTATTAAAAATACTTAGATACTTCCAAAATTCACCAAACTGCTCATGCTCACTGTATGGAATAAACCCAACATGAAACATTTCAGTTTGGGATTATTTGGACATTATTTCTTATATAACAGAAATAATTCCAACCCAAATATATTATTGATTTAAATCAAAGGCCCAAATAAATTATTTCTGTGACTCCCAAAATATTGGTTTGAATTTCACCTCATGCCAATATTTTCACAGAATAATAGGAACATTTTCTTGGACTCATTTGATGAGATTTAAATGTTGGTTATTTTTAGAGGTTTTCTGAGGCTTGGAAAATTCCTCAATTCAAATTTCAATTGAATTTAAACATGATGCAGCAACCAAACTAGTCCAAGGCCAGGGTAAAGCTAGGGATGTGACAACTCACCCCCACTAAGCAAGAATCTCGTCCCGAGATTCAAGTCGTGAGGTAAGGAGATAGAGGGACACAAGCTAGCACAATCTTCATGATCCAGATGTCTTTCTTGAGGATATTGATTCATTGCGTCATCTTGATCTTGACGTCTTTGCTTTCGGGATCTTCATCCAGCATGATGACGGCAGAAATAAATTCTACAGAAATTGATCTCCTCGGAGATCGAGCACTCAAGATCAACTCATGGAGTGAGATATAAAACATCTCTTGAGCTGAGACACGAAACACACATCAGGGGTGATGGAAAGAAGCGGATGATAAAGGTTCAAATTTGGTAGGCAACAATTCCACGCTTAAGTAGGATGATGCATGGTTTCAAAGTAGCGAGGAGATAATTCCCATGATACCATAACGAGACATCTTAAGAAAGGTGACTCGCAGAAATATTCCCTTAAGTGGCAAAAAGAATTACTTTTGATTCAGAGATCATTGAAACTCTTCATACCAGCTTAAGGCAATTTACAATTGATCGTTTGAGATAGCTCGAAGAGATGGCATACTTGGACTAGGATGGATGATGTGGACTACCTTTTTGAAGACAACGCAATGGATGATTTTTGCTTATCATCGGAGATGGATGGAACCCGTGGTAGGACCACTTTGAAGATGATCCTGATCAGTAATTACTGAGAAGGGTAGTCCGTAGTAGGATGACACAATGGCGGTGCAAGCTGGGAACAAAATGCAAATTCTAGGAATGATTCTAGTAACTGGGGAGAAACCCAACAGTAGAGAGAGATTCCACTGTTTGAAATGTTATGGCATAATCGAACAAACTAAGAACAGATCCCAATTAATGCCGACGATAAATCCTAGTGCTTGCGCGTGCTCTCAAGAACTTGAGCATTTCCGTATTCATCAAGGTTCTGCCAATATCCGTGTCAAGGATCCTGGCAACACAACATGCTACCATGATGAATAATGGTGGAAGATGCAGATGCAAAGAAAGATAACACTTTCTCAGATTTCACCTTAGCGAGGCCAAGGGATCAGAATCTGGATGATCGACCGAGAGACATTTAGCACTCCGCCTCTAATGTTCTCCTTGATGTGCTAGCGTAATCCATTCATAGATATGGTTTGATATCTTGAACATCAAGTAAAAGGTCGGACTTCGGAAGCTCAAGAATCCATAAGGAATAACTACGGAGGCAGATCCTGCGAGATCCTTATGGGGAGGTGACTAACTTCTTCAACCAGGATACTATAATAATAGGCCTTCCGGTTAGGTGTGTTGGCCACGACATCCACATTACTGGTTACAGAGGGACCAACAATATAGTTCTTGGAGTACGTTCCAACCATCATATCTGCCCGAGATTCAGATCTAGTTGGTGTTAGGATATTCCAGACTCATCGAGTCTAGAAAGAAAATGAAAGTTTGCAACACAAATCGACGAGATGTCATTCAGGGCCGGTCCTGGGATTTTAGGGGCCCGGGGCGAGAGTAGAGCTTGGGGCCCCTTAGAGCGTGCCCTCGGAACTGATTTTTCTAACCATCTTTCTTGCTTCCTATTTGATCCCAAGAGTCAATCTTGCGTCTAACACCAGACGAATTTGCTTAGGAGGCTGAATTGGAAGTACTATCACATCCAGTGCATTTTTAGAGAAAAATAAAGTAACCATAATCATGAACTAGTTTCTTTTCATTGAACATTGCAAAGACCATACGCAACCCAATTAAATTTTTTGATGGGGAATTCAATCAGTTAAATGAGAAAGCATCTATACCTTGCAATTAGCACCAGACGTGGTGACTCTTAGAAAGATACCACGTAATTCAATCTGTTAAGTAACCACGGCCAATCAATCAATTATCAATGAAGATCGAATATTAATTATGATTTGTAACTTTTTATTAATTATCACGGGAAAAGTAAAATAGTTAGGGCACAATACCTTATCTAGAATCAGTTTTTCATCTCCTTGATGGCCGATGGGGAACGCCGGCTACAGTAGTAGCGCAGCATGGCGCATGCTCGGTGGCGGTCCCTCGTCCGCTGTTGTCAACTGATTCCGGCGGTCGCAAGGCCAAGAGGCGAAAATCCATGAACCACGCTTGTGCGTAATTAGTGGCAGCCACCGACCGTGCCTTGCGTGCGAGAAGTTGACACTCGCCTCTCCAAGATCGCTGACTCAGATCCATGAACCACGCTTGTGCGTAATTAGTGGCCAACAACGTAGTAACTTGGGCCAATTTAGCAGCACGTTTCTTCAGCCCATGCAGGATTTCAACTTAGCAGCAGGCCTACATACGTCCCTGGGTGGGGGCCCTCCACTCCGGGGGCCCGGGGCGGCCGCCCCCTGCCCCCCCCCCATCAGGACCGGGCCTGATATCATTGCGAGATTCTCAGGAAATGGACTATGGTAGGAAGCTCCAAAACATGAGCCAGTTTTGCTACAAACCTATGAACACGCTGTCCCAGACAAGCATGACCACATAGTAGTCTTATAATAAAACACTACTGAGTCCAGATGGGGAACCATCACCGAGGATATCGAAGTCCTTGCGTAAGTCTAGCTCTTAAGAAGAAACTTCTTCTCCTTGAACAAATCAATCAGTGGCTTGGTGTGCTAGGGATTCATATAGAATGAAGGTTGAAAGTCTCCAGGCCACAGAATACTTCGCACATATGCATGAATGACTTGGGATGGTTCCGAAGGAAGCAAAAACAAGCTTTCTCGAATTCACGGCGGCAACTTTCATCAAATGCACGTGAATTAGAGGAAGTCACTCCTTTCATCCAAACGTATACCTAATGAGCGGAAATGAAGGCAATACTTACCAAGTTTCCAATATTAGTGTAATGTTCAACATGAATCATGGGGGAGACAAAATGCTGCTGATGGGCTCAACAGCAACTCATCGAAATTCCCATATCACTGGACTTCCACCATCATGTGAACACAGTGATAGCATTGGTCAGACCAAAAGATTTAATGGTGTATGCTCGAGGAATCAACCACGAGTAAGACAACATTACGAACATCGTTGGTTCTGATTTGACTTGACGATAGCCCATACTCAAGTCAAAGTTTTGACAAGGCAATAGATCCAACAACTGATCACGAGGACCAATCAATGGAGATATCATCTTTCTTCAACACACGCACACACAAGGATATCCCTTTGGAATGAACTGAGCCGGACAAGCTTTCATCTTCCAACTCTCCAAGTTGTTGTTCAGCTTAACCAACTAGCTCAGGGTATACAAAACAGATTCTTGGAGAAGGGGTGGTTTACAAGAAACCAACTTGATCACGAGCTCAACATAACAGTCAGGGGGCAACCTAGTGATACTTCCGAGGAAATATTCAGAAAATCATGAACCACCGATATGTTCCTAAGCTCGGGAACAATCTTGATTTTCAGAGCAAGACGATATGATCAAGAGAGCACGGGACTGACCCAATCCTAACTCATTGATCGAAGAGTGCACGAGGAAAAGTGGACTAGGTAGCACGATCAATCTTAGGATGATGATTCAATAACCAACACGCTAGGAAAGAAATTATTATCCATTAGCTGCCTAGCAACTAGTTGCTAGAAGTATTGATTTCACACATCATGGTTCACTTGCCGGCATTCCGGTTGCGACAACACGGGACCGAGGAATGAAAAATGATGGTAATAGGTATCACTGCATCAAGAATTCATGAGAGAGGGTGCAATTCTCATGACAATCCTGACATAAAGGGGGTAATACTCCAGGGTAGAACAGAGCAAAAGCTGGATTGGCATTTGTTCTGCAGAACACAACTACTTTGACCCAATCCTGGATATGGATGAGGTAATGGAGTTTGTTTCTCCTAGTCATTCCGGAATAGAATGGCTTGACGGACCACAAGAATAAAAGGGCATTGATGAACACAAATGCACACATACTCTTGGCTATCAACTGATAGGGGATGGTCGGAATACAACTAAAGAGGAACAACTCAAGGAACATATGATTTTCTGAGTTGTGGATGCATAGATTAATATGTCGAGCAAAGCTCAACATTTCTTCCGGACAACCCATGCAGAATGGTAGGACTGGCAGAATCACAATATAGAATGGGGAACTCATCGAGAGCACTCTTGTTGTGATCTTTTGATCCAACAAACTTCTGCCATAAGTGGTTCATAGTATTTGGAAGAAGGAAATACCACGGACCTCGAGGACTAATGCAGAGGTTACTAACATCCTAAAGGTACGAGCAACACTATCAACAGGATGTAAGTAGAATGAATCTTGGGTTTAAGGACCCAGAAATAAAATACCTACTAACTAAATGGCATCACGGGATGCTTTCGAGAATGGTGGCCAGAATCATCACACTAGAGACACAAAGCATTACTAGATTACTGGGTGGTTCCCTAGGACAACTAGGGTCATAATAATAGTTCCAACATATATATCGAGGCAATGGAATACCTCAACACACTGGTTAGTGTGATTAATCTGGCCCAAAAGACATCGAACATAGGAGAAAGGGATTTACAGATGCATTAGATTGTTTAGGAACCTGGGATAACTCGGACAGCATAACGGCTGTAATTGCTCAAAAAGATTTGAGACAACCTGCAAAAATGGTGGCATAGCCACTTAACAACATCATATCAAGGTTCTGGTGCCAGCTATGAACATATGGAAGTAGTAGGAACTAAACTGAGGCTTGAACTCAACAATCCTAGGCAACTACGGTTTAGTAACACGTCATCTTGAGAGATAGAAGAGAAACCTAGTTCTTAACCCCGTAGAAAGATAAGATGACTCAGATCAGAAGGTCATGAGGATAAGGAGTAAAAAGAGCCTTACGTTTCCTTCCACAATCAATTCCCTTACATAACTAAAGCATTTCTAGACTCAACTTCGACCGATTGGCTTGGTAATCCTACAGGCAGTAGGCTCTGATACCAAAGCTGTCAGGACCCCGATTCCAAGTCACATCGATCTAGCCGGTAACACCTCATATCGCTTTGCGACCTCACGCACGGTATCCCCACGGGTGTCGCCTTACCATGACCCGGGGGCGTTTGCGCCTTTTGGCTCACGTATATGATAGTGTCGCTAGCATCCATATGATGGAGAACCCGGGCCAACATGGCTAGTCGTGAACCCAAAGCGGCACTAACCTATGGGAACAGGCATACCTGAATCACATCGAGCATGTCGGTCAGGAGCGTGTGAATCCGGGCTGTAGCACTGGGCTAACAGGACTCCAGGAACCCGGGCTGTAGCAGGCTAGGAAGGACTCCGGATGTCACCGCGTGAAATTTCCCCGAAGGGACAGACACAGGAACGAAGTGAAACACATGCCGGCCAGTCAAGTGTCCTCAGCAGTAGTGCTGGGCTAGCAGGACTCCGGTGAACCGGGCTGTAGCGGACTACTATGGCTCATGGAAGCACAAGACTACATTTCCCCATAAGAGAGGCTACCAAGGATAAACCACTAGGTTGTCGGATCCCACACATACCAAGCATTTCAATCATACACACAATATGCTCGATATGTGCACCTACAACATGGCATCACAACATAACTCTACGACTCAAAGTATTTATTCATTAGGCTCCGAGGAGCGAGATATTACAAACATGGGTCTCATGACCCAACATACAGAGCATACAAGCAACAAGCACATGCGGAAGCTTAACTTGTCTGAGTACAGACAACTGCAAATGAAGAAGGCTAAGAAGCCTGACTATCTACCAGATCCTGCCGAGGGCACAAGATCGTAGCTGAGGTATCAAGCTAAACATCGAAGTCCACGTGGAACTACTAGCGAGACTGAAATCTCTCTGCAAAACATAAATTAAGCAAACGTGAGTACAAAGGTACTCAGCAAGACTTACATCAGAACTAAGCTACAAATGCATCGGTATCAACAAGGGGGGGTGGTGGAGTTTAACTGCAGCAAGCCAGCTTTGACTCGGTGGCTAACCTGAACTACGATTGCAAGCAACTCTTTTGAGGTGGCGCACATGAGTCCACATATTCACCATTCAATACACTACTATGGATCCGCTCTCGTCTACCTACGAGAGCACCATCCATAGTACTCACGCTTATCTTGCGCATTTTAGAGTATCCACTTTAACTTGTCTATGAACTGTTATAGGCAACCTAGAAGTCCATTACCGCGGACACGGCTATTCGAATAGATGATGTTAACCCTGCAGGGGTGTACTTCTTCACACACGCTCTCACCACTTACCGCCGTTTACACGACATGTACTCGGCAACCTTCAAGCGGAAGCCCAATGAGGGTGTCGGCCATGGCCTACCTAAACACTCAAGTCTCTAGTCCAGGTTTATCGCCTATCCAGGTTCCATCCGCAGGGAGTCCGGCCGAGGTTTCCACATACGGCCCCGAACGATGTGTACAGGGTTCCGAGACACCAAACGGGCGCCCGGCATGCCCGGCCACGGTGTATCTACCGCAACATAGCCCACCCCTAGGGTCAGCGCTACGCACGGCCGCCAACACATATCCTATAAACACCAGAAACTAGTTGCAACTCCTGGACAGAGGACAAGGGTGATCAAGAAGCCAAGAGGGTCCATTGGTTTCGGGCCCAATGCGTGGTAGTAACTGTTTCATGGATCACAAACACAGAACTCAGTTCCTGAGGACGGTTTCAATGAGACAACCCACCATGTACTCCTACATGGCCTCTCACCGCTACCTTTACCAAATCATGTTCACACACTTAGCTCACACACTGTAGGACATGTTTACACACCTCCGGTTCATCCCCAATGAATCAGACCTGACACAACTCTATGTAATAGCAGGCATGACAAACAAGCATGAATGAGTAGGCACATCAGGGCTCAAACAACTGCTACTCATACTAGTGGGTTTCATCTATTTACTGTGGCAATGACAGGTCATGCAGAGGATAAGGGGCTCAACTACCGCAGCAAGTTACAGTTGAATCGTTGTTGTCCTAATGCAGTAAAAGAGAGCAGGAGCGAGAGAGTGGGATTGTAGTGGAATGAACAAAGGGGTTTTGCTTGCCTGGCACTTCTGAAGATATCATTGGGTCTTCATCAGTGTCAACGATCACATCGTCGGTACAACGTCTATCGAGAGGGGACAAACACCGGCAACTGAGAAAGAACTCAATCAACACATGACAATATGCAACAATATGATGCATGCTCATGACATGGAAAAATGAGTGTGTTTTGGCTAATGCAATATAAAGTCATTTTAATTGAAGTGGAATTCAAAATTATATCAAATTCCAACTCCAAACCTATTATGAAATTTGCCCTAATCATGTTTCATCCTAATCAGTGAGGTTAACTTGCTCAAACATGCATGAAAATGGTACAGATGGATTCCTTGAATTTTTCTGATATTTTTTCATATATAATTTATTTCATTTGGAGTTACGGTTGAATTTCTATGATTTTTGGAAGTTTTGGACATTTTTTGAATTAAATAAATCATTTCTGATTTATTTAAAATCCAGAAAGCATTACTGCGTCAGCCTGATGTCAGAATGATGTCATCAAGTCAACAGCGTCAGCCCAGGTCAAACCTGACGCTGGGACCCACTGGTCAGTGTCTCAGGCTGATTTGGGTCTATGACAGGTGGGACCGGTCAACGTTGACTTGACCAAGTCAAAGCTGACACGTGGGGTCCACACTGATTAGCACTAATCTAAACAGGAATTAAACTAATTAATTTTTGGCGCCGGGGCCCACACGGCAGTGGCACTAGGGTGTTAGTTAAGGCGTCATTAGAGGCTAATGACATCGCCACGTCGGCTTCGCCGGAGTTAGGCCGCCGGCGATGGCCAGGCGCGGCGGAGATGCTCGGAGTCCAGCTGTGGTGCTTCGTTCGAAGCTTGGCTGGGCTCTCTGGAAAGCTGGCGCGACAGTGCGTCGAGTGGTGGTGGTTGTCGGGCCTAGGACGGCCGGAATCGACGCCGGCGACGAGCCTTGCGGCTGCCGGAGTTCGGGCGAGGCCGAGCTCGTTGCTGCAGTGGCCTAGGCAGGGCGGCGCTAGCACCTACGGCTCCTACGCGATGCGGGGAGTGCAATGGGCTCAAGCCCGGGACCATATGGTCACCGGAGCACCACCGGCGACGAGCGCGGGCGGCGGCGCGTGCGGGTGAGCGTGGTGCAGTCGCTACGACGCACGGGGAGAGAAAAGAAGAGGATGGGGGAGGTCAATGGCTCACTGCGGGGCGGAGGAGAAGGCCAGCGGGCTCGGGGACGCGTCAGAGCGGAAGCACGATCGCTAGCGATCTCGGTGACCCGAGAAGGAAGAAGACGTCGGAGCGGCGCTCCGAGGCTCTTCTCGTCACGTGGCTCGGTGGAGACGGCGTATGGGTCAACGGCGGAGATCGAGGTCACGTCGGAGGGGCACGGGGAAGGCTGTGGTCACGGTGGTGCTCGTCGGCAGTCTCGGTGTGACACCCCAAAATTTTGGCCTTGTTTTATAAATTAAAATTTTTGCCAGGAATTAAAACTTTTATTTTCTAGGCTCCCTTTTGATTTTTGAACCATTTTCTCCCTTGTTATTATGGAGTTTTTCCCCAATATAAAAATCTTTCAAATATGTTATTAGACTTGTTTAACCTCTCAAGAAAAACTTTTCTTTTATCAGTACAACTAATTATCTAATTAAATTGCTTGATCTTTATTTTCTTGAAAAATGGTTTTTCTAGGTTAAATGGCCATATTTGAACTACAACCATTTGATAAATTCACCTAAAATTCTAACCAAAATTTGGAGATGTCATGTGATGTTTTTAAATCACTTTTTTGCAAAAATATATTTTATTCATGAAATATTTTGAGCTCTACACTCAATTTTTCTTCTCTGGTCCAGAGTGCATTTTGCACTACAACCCATTTAAATAATTCTTTCTAGCCTCCACCAAAATTATGGGATATTGGTAGTAGCATATGATTCAACATTATGCAAAAACCTAGTGCTGTTCTTTGAAAAATTTGAGTGAATCAACCTCATTATCATTCTGGTCCAGCCTTGTGATTTCTACTACAACCCTATTTAATATTGCTCCATAGATCTTGTGATTTCTCCTACTTGTAGACAGCCCTACCAAACCCCTAAATCCAGGAGCATGCACCCATTGGATTAATTTTGGTTCATGAAATAATGTCATTTATTTCCTGTCCAGAATTGAAGTTTTGCAAAACTTGCACTAACAAGTTTGTGCTTTTCACAAACTAACCTCACCACTCTCTCTTTCATCTAAAGAGGCCACCATCTGGAGTTTTTGGCCACTCCAAGACCTGCCTAAGTGCCCTTAGCATTTTGTCAAACACCCTGAGTGCATAGCCAGATTTGGCATGGATTCAAGTTTACATTGTGAACTTGGCCACCTGACCTAACCACCATGCCCATTCACCCTCTATCTAACCCTAACCTAGTCCTGTTTCTTCCCAGCCTCAACCGCGACCTCTAGCATGCTCTGGCATTACGTCGAGCACGTCCCGTGCACGCCCGGAGCGCGAGCAGAGCGTGCGTTTGGCACGCACGTGCGCCGAGCCGACACGCTGGCCCCCACGGTTTTGGCCCGCTCTGCAGCACCATGCCACGCGCTCCCCTCCTCACAGCAACGCGCCAAGCCGCCCTGGCAGCCTACAGCGGCACCGACAAAGCTTTTGGCGGCACTCCGGCGTCCGCAGCGCGCCTCTGCCACGGTCGGCGCCGCCAAAGCCACCTCCGCTCGCCAGCTCGCCCCTGGAGCAGTGACCACTCGTCCGCTAGCTTCTGCCGTCATCCCCAGCCACGCCACGTTGCCCTGCAAGCTACAGAGAGGCGGTTCGCCGCAGAGCTTATCCGGCCGCCAC
The DNA here is from genome assembly GCF_003073215.2 of Triticum urartu. Taxonomy (NCBI): domain Eukaryota; kingdom Viridiplantae; phylum Streptophyta; class Magnoliopsida; order Poales; family Poaceae; genus Triticum; species Triticum urartu. Next base: position 523,992,711 of record NC_053028.1, on the reverse strand, counting down.
AGAATCGACCTCGACGAGCTATAAAAGGAGGCCCCCGAGCTTCCCCGAGCACGCAGGCAACCTCAGGCCACCCCTATGGCACTCCCCTAGCTCGCATTCGACCCGGGGAGGCCTCCTTCCTCATCTCCGGCAACTCCTGCCGCCGCCACCGCCCCGGCCAATCCGGCACCTCCAGTACCTCCCCCTCTCCGTTCTCTCCACCAAGAGCTTCCTCATCCTCCCGTGAACCATTCCCACTACTCGATTTCGATCGGGGCTCACTGCGGGAGAATTTTCACTCCACCCCCGAAGCCTCCTCCGCCGCGAAGCTCGCCGCCGGCAGCTCCCTCCGTCCCCACCGGCCTGGCAACCACCGGGAGGACCGCACTGGAGTGGCGCATCCATCCCCGCCCTCGGGGCCCCGCGAAGGGCTGCCAGTAGCCGGCGTCGATCGCCTGAGCTCCGCCTCCGCTCGGGACAGGGGAAGGAGGGGGAAAGAGAGACTAGTCAAACCTGACTAGTGGGACTTCCTGGACCCACTGTCCGTGTCTCACCGCGCCGTCCACGTGTTTAAGTGAAGGCGTAATCCACCCCAGTACGTCTCTCCCGCTTCGAAAGCGTATTCCTCTCTGAAACGTTTTTCTTTTTCTGTCTTATTTAAAAACAGATTTTGACCACAACTTTGACTGCCTATAACTTTTTAAATATAACTCCAAATGAATTAATTCTTTTTCCTACATATCTCAAATATTGTCTAGTTTATTTTAAGATTTATTTGAAAATTTTCCAAACAACTTTTTTGTACTGTTTTTGAAATATGTGTTAATTCAAATATATTTTAAAATAGGATTTTTGGAGAGAGAGAAGAAACTTTCAAAAGTTTTGGAGAGCACCTCACCCCTCCACAACTTAAAGGCAAGCATTCTGAACCCTGGCATAATGTTTTTGGTGTGTTATTTGACACGTTTATAACACCACCTTATTTCAGAGGACCTGTTATTTCATGTGACATGATCATTTGCATAGAAGCATATTAGTGATTTCCTTGCTGTTGGAAATGAATATAATTGTGATGGTAATCATCCTCATGTGCCTTGCATGCATGCCGGAAAGGAATCCGGGAAAGCCTCTGCCTTGGGTAGGAGTGAGCTTGTCGCCGGTCCCCGTCGGGACGGTTATGTCCGGTATGGCATGGTAAGGTATATTGAGTGGTGATTTTGTTGATTGAAATATATTTGTTTACATGTCATGCAGGGAACTTATAAACCTCCTGAGTCGACCATAGACTGAGTCTTGTTTCCAGTAACCCCCATACTTGCTATGTACTACCACTTGTCCCTGCCGCTGGTAGGGTATGGTTCAGTAAGTCGTCAACCCCTTTCGAGCACACACCGTACAGAGAGGCCATGGTGGAAGATATCGGTCGTAGCCGGTAGGCATGCCACCTGGTCCGGGGGCATGGGTGTTTCCGGTTGGGACCGAGAGGGGAGGCCACCCCTTAGAGCGCGCGATATAAATTTGATCCCATGCTACGCGAGGTTGTAGCCTCCCCACTTAGAGTTTTGCTTAACAAGTGTCGTGGGTGATTCCAAACACCGATGAGTTAAGCTGGTGTGTGCAAGTTAGGTGTGTTTTCAACTAAAAGGCCGTAGACGGAATTAGTCCCGATGGACTAAAGGAATCCGTTACTCGTGGGTAAAGAGTACACCCTCTGCAGAGATTAAACCTATTCGAATAGCCGTGTCCATGGTTAAGGATTACAGTCTGGGATGGGTCAAGTGTTGGTCTTAGTGTCGGTCTTCGGAGGAGATATTGTTAAACCAAACTTGGATACCGACTGGTGACTTGTGAGAACCATGATTATTATTTTATGATGGACTAACCCGTTGCATTATTGTATTATCGAGTATCCCTGGGATGGTTCTACCTCCTGGATATTCATTGTGATTATTTATTTTAAAGCCCTTTATGTGGCGTCGCTCAGACGCCCGATTGTGGCATTTCTTTTAAAGCCCTTTATGTGGTGTCGCTCAGACGCTCGACTGTGGCATTTCTTTTGAAGCCCTTTATGTGGTGTCGCTCAGACGCCCGACTGTGGCATTTCTTTTGAAGCCCTTTATGTGGCGTCGCTCAGACGCCCGATTGTGGCATTTCTTTTAAAGCCCTTTATGTGGTGTCGCTCAGACGCCCGACTGTGGCATTTCTTTTAAAGCCCTTTATGTGGTGTCGCTCAGACGCCCGACTGCGGCATTTTATTCCCACTCTATTATTGCTTATTCATGTTGCATATAAATAACCTGCATGCATGCATAAAAGATATTTTATTTGTGACTGACGATGTGATCATAGAATATTTCAGTGCATGATTATCAATTATATTATCCCAGTGTTCATAATGTTTGCGAGTACATTCAAAGTACTCACTGGCTTGTCCCTGGCTATTGTCTTGGCCAGATTTCTGCTTGGAGAGGAGCGTGACGATGACAGCCTCGAGACCTAAGCAACGGTGATAGCAGCCTCGCGAAGATAGGAGTTACCCTGGTCAGCTGTTCCCGTGGGAAATGGAGTCCCATAGACACTGATGTCTCACAAACCGCTTCCGCCATCGACCACTAGAAAACCATTTGATGTACTCATAGGCCACAATGGTCTTGTACTACACATTTTGTACTTTTGCTTGGAATTTCTGTAACAAGTTGGTGCCTCATCAGCTAACAGTAATCCTGGGGCTGGTGAGCACAACGGCCATTTTCTGGAAATTTATGTCCAGAAAACCGGTCGTGACACTCGGCGCCCACGAACAGAGAGAAGGGAGGAAGCAGAGGAGGGAAAGAGGTCCAGGGAGAGAGGGGAGAGGACGAGGGGGTCGGGGGGTGCATGGCGGCGACCAGGCAGTCGAGGGGGGGGCACGCAGGCAGGGAGGAGCCAGCGCGGCTCACCGGCCATCGGGCACGCAGCTGCTTCTCCTCCTGGCAGGAGGAAGAAGACAGTGCTGCCCCTGGTGGGCCGGGCTGGCTTTGCCAGTAGGCCACTAAAGTGGTGGGCTGCACGGTAAGGTCCTCTTTTTTTTATATTTCCTGTTTTCTATTATTCTGCAACTTTGTGGCTTTATTAAAAATACTTAGATACTTCCAAAATTCACCAAACTGCTCATGCTCACTGTATGGAATAAACCCAACATGAAACATTTCAGTTTGGGATTATTTGGACATTATTTCTTATATAACAGAAATAATTCCAACCCAAATATATTATTGATTTAAATCAAAGGCCCAAATAAATTATTTCTGTGACTCCCAAAATATTGGTTTGAATT